>NW_010230657.1:0-582 GCF_000690775.1 Eurypyga helias
GACAAGGGGTCAGGGTGGGGGATACTTGCAGCCAGAGCTGGGGCGGGGGGCAAGGTGCTGAGCTCTGCTGGTGGGCAGCACAGGGAACCCACCAGCTCCCATCTGGGCAGCACTGGGAGGTACTTGGGAGGAGAGGGTGCTGGGGAAGGCTCCCAGGCCTCTGCACCAGTTGCCACCAGGAGCCCCAGCAGAGCTCAGGCCATCAGTTCCCCTCTCGCTCCGCTCCAGGACGCCGGTGGATGGAGCCTCCTTGGCAGCCGGCCCCAGGCCCGGGCCGGCTTCTGCCGCCCGCGCAGGCAGAAACGTAAGGGAAGGTTACACAGGGCATCGTCGAGATGGGAAGGAGCCACGTGTCCCTCCCGGCCCAGGCACCACGGGACACAGGCCAGGATGGCATGATCCCAGTTGTGTTCCTGCATCCCTGTGTGTGCCTCCAGCCCCTGTGCCAGCCAGGCCCTGCCCCGTCCTGCCCCTTCAGCAGAACTGCAGCCCTTTCCCAAAAGCCGGGAGGCAGCTCAGGGGGAGCCGCTGGCTCCTGCACTGCCCAGAGCAGGTCACAGCCACCCCGTGCCCAGGGCCATC
>NW_010230657.1:673-972 GCF_000690775.1 Eurypyga helias
TTGTTGGGAGCTCCCAGGAATGAGGATTAAGATATTCCCCAGCTCCCGGCCCCCTTGCACAAGCTGGAGAGGCTGGGGCTGTGGATGGATTGCAAAACCCAAGCGCTGCCCCGTTTACTTCCTCATCAGCTGGATAAGTCCCCTCTGCCAGCTGCTCCACACGTGTTGCAACTCGGCCGGCTCCTTGTGCCAGCACTTGGGGGGAACTGGCTCCCCCCGGGTGGCCAAGGGGCCCTCACCCCACAGACGGGCTTGGCTGGGGATGCCATACCCCGGGAATGCCATACCCCGGGAATGCG
>NW_010230658.1:0-11993 GCF_000690775.1 Eurypyga helias
GGTAGCTAGCGAAGGCGGGCCCATTGGGAGCAGACAGCACCTTGCAGTCCGCGGCAGCAAGCGGTAGAAAGCTGTGCAGTTTCTCCTGTGCCACAGTATGTACGCTGTATATCATTCCAGGAAGATTCAGCCCTTTCACTCTTCATGAATTATTCAGCAGATTTTCAACTTGTGAAATCAAGAAGAGAAAAAAAAAAAAAAACCCAACCCCTATCACGCTCAGAAACGCTGCAACGCCGGTCTGACTCTTTGCCAAACCAGGTTCCTGGTTCCATCCATCACACAACTTTGGTTTGCAGTAAGCGAAAAGTGGTGTCAGTCCCTTCTGTCTGCAATCAGACCCGCTTGCTGCAGGAACTCCGCTGCTGGATGCTCCAATGTTTTTCTGGTTTTGTTAAGAGAAAGCGCACTCCTCTTCTGCAGGTTTGAAGTTAATTTTAGAGCTGGCCTACAGTAGCAATGTGCCTTCCCAATGAAACCTTTCAGACACGACAGGTTCGTGGATCCCTCGTAAGACAGTGCTTCCTACCTGGGGCAGCTGGTCCGCAGTCCAGGGGTTCTCATTTCCTCACAGGACTCCTCCTGTCTCAGCCGGTGGGGGGGCCTGGCTGGGCCGGGCGCAGGGGCAGCACTCAGCAGCACAGCCCCTCCAACGGCCCCGCACCCAAATCGACTGGGAGCACGGGCTCCCGCAGAGGCGAAGGGCAGGTTCGTGGGCGGATGGAAACTGAAGAGTGGGACTTAACGGCCCCGTCCTGGCTGGAGATGTACTGGGAGTTACGGTGGGATTCGCCCAGGAGCTCCGGTGCTTCACTCCAGATGGGACAGAACGTTGGCCGTCCTTGCCCCGGACAAGACCTGATGAACCAGGGCTTACGTTTCTGCTCGAGAGCTTTCCCGAAAAGGCATGCTGATGAGCGCTGCGGTGAGCCGGGCGAAATGCTGCCGTTGGAGCTGGGCGCTGGGTGGGTGCTCCCAGCTCATGATGCCTGGCCTGGGTGCTGACCACAGGTACCTTCGTATGGGGGTTTCGGACACTGTTAAACTCACGATGCTGCCAAATGACAATGCCAAAGCCGTACGTGAGGGTCCCATTACAGTCACGGCTTCGGTTCTTTATGGTATGGAGCCAGTTTCTGAGGGTCAGTGGATGATTTTGTCACAACATAGAACGTCCTCTGTTTGACACAAAGGCTCATGTTGGCAGTTGCCAGGTCTATTGATCCCGATGTGGATTTGTTACAAACATCAATATCCATGTTCTTTTTTAATTAATTAGGTTGCTCATGTGCTTAAGGTTAAAGACATTCCTGAGCGATGTACTTGATCAGGCCCTTAATTACCATATTTTTTGCCTGCTGCACTTTACCGTGTAGATCTAATCAAGTGTCAAACCTTTTGAGGCCTTTCATTGTTAAGCTGTCAGTAGAGAACGGTTATTATAGAAATCCAAATCCTCCTCTTTCTGCAGCACTGTAATTGAAAAATATTCTCTGAATCTGTAACAAGAACTATCTCCCTCACCAAAAAGCTTCATGAAGCATACTTGAAAGGGATGATTAACCCTTTAAAAGGCATTACCTGGAGTCATGGGCCCAGGCGAGACCACCGGGTTTATTTAATGCAGCCTTACGTGCTTATCGAGCCTCTTCTTAAAAGTCTCATGTGCTACTGCTGGTACTTCCAGAACAAGGAGATTCATGTAAAGCAACAGAAATAGTAAAATTGAAACCTGTTTCAGGGTGTTTTCTACAGCTACAAGGTTCTGAGACCCCCCCGACCCTTCGCTGTCCCCAGGTTTGTGCTGTGAAGCAGCTGATGGGTGCCGCGCACCGGGTACGTTCCACATTCGTTTCCAAGAAGAAAAGATGCGCTGCAGGTCAGCAGGCATGTACGGCGTTTCATGTGTACATCAACAGAAGTCAAGTCTAGAGAGAGGCTGAGGGAGGGGTCGACGCCGGTGCATGAGAAACTTTAATTAGCTGTTCTTCATTTGTATTTACACATCCAAATCAGCACTCATCAACTGTCCCCACGTAGTGGCAGAAGCCTTTTGCTGTGTGTTCAGATCAGACCCTCACTAGAATTTGGGCAACTGCAATGCATCCACGCATTCCTGGCTGTGCTCCTCCTCCGACGCGGCTGTGCAACTGCTGCCTGCATCACCCACCGCGGAACAGACCCGTCCCACAACACCAGCTGCCCTGGCTAGAGGGTTGCGCACACAACAGGTCTGCTCAGAGTCAGCAGGTATGTCAGAGCCGTGTGTGCCTGGTCTCTCGCTGAAGGGAGGGTAACAGGGCCAACGAAAGCATCATCTTCGGGTTCTTAACGGACGAAGCCCCTGCTCTTGGCAAAGCTACAAAACCTGCTGCACATGTAAAACCCCAAGGTATATTATGCCTTTAACAAGTCTCCTTGTCCACAGAAATAGTTTCCTCAGCTCAGACACATCTCTTAAATTACGGTATTTTGGAACATAACCTTTACACCCTCATACCAACACTCTGATTAAATACCCGATGTTACACAGAGCAGATACACGAAGGCTGGCTGGAGGTCGGCTACAGACAGTACCTGCCATACCAATGTCTGTGCAATGCCACCTTATTTACAAATGAATTATGGGCTTTAGGAGAAAGCAATTCCGAAGAGCTACTCTTCCATTACAGCTCTAATCCTAATAGTTTACATCAAAGATCTATGTAAGAAAAGCCAAGAAACAAGGAAGCCGGCTAATAGAAGTGTTTTATTATCAGTGAGCTGTATGTGTACAGATCTAGCTTTCAAAATTAAACAGTATTTTATTAAGGAAAACTATTTATAGCAAAGTACATGACAAAATTCTGTATAAGAGGTAGAATTACCTTACCGTTACTCTATAATCCATATACAGCATATTGTATATATGCACACACATATGCTACTCCGTGTGTGTATGTTACATACACACAGTTGTGAAGGAAGTACAGTACTGCATGTCCACTTTACGCAGTGATTTACACAGCTGCTCTCCGTGCTGCTTACCAACCCTCCCCATAGCACTCTGGGCTCTGATCCCTTTAGAAATCCTGTGGCACTTCACCTTGCTGTCAGCCATGAACAGTGCCGGTGCTCACAGGACTCCAGGGGCAGGCTGACAGCCTCACCGGTTCCGCAGGCAGCGGGGAGCTCGCAGGCAACAGATCTGATTTGGTTTGGTCTCCTAAACCAAGTCCCACAGCTGCTGACAGTTGTCCACTGCGCACTTGTGGTGGTCTGTGTTCCGCGTGTGCTCCCTGGTACCTCACGGCAACAGCCCTTCAGCCAAGCTCCTTCCCAGCCACCCCGGATCAAGCTGGACGCTCAATGGCAAACACGCTCTGTGATACAGGAGGTGAGAGCTGCACGTTTAATGTTGGTTTTCTAATTAAAACGTTTATGAAGCATCCAGTTGCTAGGTGATACTTCAATATACTTTCAGTATTTATTTCAATATGCTTTGTTCACGGAACTGTACCTGTGCTGCCAAATGTAGGTTAAACGCGTGCAAGCGTGCGGCACGGGCCAGTTCGCTGCGCGGCACGGCCCGCTTTGCTGCGCGTGCGCACCTCACCAACTGCCGTCTGCCCTGCAGCATGCACTGCATCGCAAAGGGGAACGTTCCTCATGGATGAGTTCAAACGTTCCTTTAGGACAACGCGAAAGCAAGCACCAGTGGTACAGCTGAATCCCCGGGGAAAGCTCAAGTTAAACCACATCTCCGCAAGTATTTTCCCTTTGTTTTCACTCACAGTGCTTCCTTATGAAACACCAGCAGCTGGAAGTGGGGAGCAGACTGGGGAGCAGCTGACAGGGTGGTAACTAATCTCTCACCAGTTGGACTTCCTTTAAGTTACCAGAAGACCAATCAGTGAAAAAATAATTATATCGGGCTTTTCACAATAATCATGGACCCATAAAACAAGAACATCTTGTTCATAAAAAAAATTCATCTTTGATAAACACGTAAAAATTCTTTAAAATACACATTTCTGTAGCAAAGTGAACACTAAAATATATTCTAATTTTACATAATTTTTACATATATATTGCTTACCAAAATATTCTCTTCATATATTGTAACACTGTACACAAGTTAATAAACGTCATAATGAAACTCAGTAGAAATAGATTCGCGTTCTCTCAACATTCAAATCTGTATATAGCAGGGTAAAACCATTTCCATAAATTCAACATCAGTGCATCTGCAGTAGTCATTAGCGAGAAAGCTCTCCCTGTTTGGAAGTCTCTTCCTGGTGTTACGGTTTTAAGATGTGTTGAAGATTCCTCCTCGGAGGGAGCAGCTTCCTTAGGGTCCTCTCCTTCACAACGGGCTCTGATTTTCCGAGCGAAGCAGTCTCAGCGAAGCAGCAAGGCTTTCATGCTGAACACGCTCAGGCTGAAGGGACTGTGCAGAGAAAAGAACCTGATTAAACTCACCGGGAAGGTTGTACTCATATGCAATACGCATTTTGCACTTAGAGGGCAGGAGTAGAGGAAGGACAGGAAGAGAAAAAATAAACAGCTGGGGGGATCTGAATGTCTGCTCGGATCAAGATGAACTGAATGGAAGAAACTCAGACAGCGAACAGAGCGCGGCCCGTCAGCCTTCCCCTACCTACGTTCGCTTTCCAAACCAGCCTCTGTTCTTGAAGGAAGCGACACAAGTCCTTTAGCGTGCCACCCTACAGTACCTTAGGATGTGCTGGAGAAACACCACTGCAGTTACTATCACGGAGTGGTTCCCATTTCTCCTGAATGAGAATCCAAGAAACACAGCAGCTTGCAGTGTTGACTCAGGAAGCGTGTGTTGTAGCTAATTGCTGAGAAGAACGCTGTAGCAGTACAGTTATTCCCAGGAATAAATTTAGGCACGGTTCCTAAAACCGGACGCAAGTGAAGCACTGCAAGTGGCTCGTTTGGATGAAGGAGCAGTGGGTATAATCAAGAGGAAAGCATAACCTCATCTACTCTTACTGACATTCCTGGCTGTACCGAAGTCTGGGGTTTTACTGTGAAACAGATAACCGGTTCAGACAGCATCCCAACATTTCATTACCTCCTACGCAGGTGTGTTCAGGAAGTCACTCTGACAAACACTAACTGCTCCCCGAGCGTGTTCTTCCCTGTCCTCGTGCAGTTATAAACAACCGCAAATGAAACCCAAACTGTACTGCAAAACTGAGTCCATCCCTCAGAATTACCAGACAACAACAGGAATCCCAAGAAAGCTCAGAACCTCGAGTCTTCTCTCCCATTTTCCCACTATTCCTAGCATGTCACTATAGAATTACTCCGGCATCTACAGCGAAACCTGTTCGCAGAAGTGCGTAACAGCCGCATAAACCCTTAAAGCTGGAACTAGTACCACAAACCCGCTTCCGCTGTATCTCAAGCCGCAGTGTACCTTTCCACAGCTCTTTTAAACGCCTTTCCACATCCTGAAGATCTGAGACCATCAGAACAGTCCTTCCTAAGCTGAAAAAGAAGTGCTGTCCTGTCAGCATGCAAAGATTTGACCAGCACTGACTGGAAGGGGGTGGTTTGGGTACTGGACGGAGTGAACATGAAGGGTACCTTTACACAGGGAATACCTTGTCATGAACCAAACGGATGTAACACATGTTGTTTCCTTGCAGGCTCAGAATCACCACGGAATACACCACCACAGAAGCTTCTTTCTCCTGACTCCATTCTGTAATCATCATTCTGGACTAGGAGCGTTTGTCAAGCTGTTCGTGACATGTAAGAGGGAGGCAGAAGGCACAGTCCTGCATTAACGAGCACTTGGAACCTCTGCTCTCTTAACGATCCTCAACGCTTTCTCATTTTCAGAGGGTATTTTAACAGCCAGAAGATGGTGAGACCTCAGAATTCCAAGTAAAGTTGACTAACAAACACAAAAAGGCACGCAATTTCATTACACACCCTCATTAGTCACACACTAATAGGTGACTTTAAGCTCGGACAGAGGGAAGACGACCAGAAAGCCCCGTGTGCTTCTGGTAACCCTCGGCTCTTGGTTAACCTTAGCTGAGAAAGAATGGGGAACAGAGAGTGGTAACCGGGAGTTCTAGGTCATCATTTAAATAAACAGGAAACCATCAATTAAAGATTCTGAAGTTTAAACTCTAATTCTTAAAACTGTTAGGAACCCAAGTTACAAAAATAGGGAGAAAATGGCAACATATAAAAAAGTGCCAATATCCACACGTGGGTTGGCAATAACCAAGATGGCTTGGGGACAGGGTGGTGTGTTCCTGCAGTCCCAGTCTAGCTGGTGGGCAGGGTGTACGTTATTTACTTCAACGGAGAAATCCGTGTTTCCGCGGGTTCCCACCCTCAGCACAGTTCTGCTTCACAAAGCAGCGACTTCTCCCCACGTTCCACAGCCTTTCTGCATACCGGGAAGAACTCAAGCCAAGCAGCAGTTTTCCAGATTAACTGATGTGACCTCCATGAAGTTCCTGTTCGCTAACACAGTGACAGCCATAACCAGGGTGTCATAAAGACACAGGCGGCTTTGTGTTTGAAACCTTACGTCATAGCTGGAGAGGGTTGGGGGTCTTTTGCTCTTGCACTTGAGTAATTTGTCCTCTTAAATCTCTTCACACTGTCCGAAGAGATGGCCTGAATATTTTTCAACCCTGTCACTGATTTTTTTTCCTTTTACATCTCCTGAGAGTTTTCTGTTTCCGTTCCTACCACCTGCAGTGCCTCAAAGCACGGCCTAGGAGTCCAGAAGCTTTACCAGAAACAAAAAGCCCCACAGCACCTTTACAAGGCACATGCTGGTATTTCACAAAATCTTGCTAAGAACAGAGGTAAAAACAGAAGGACAAGCCCAGGGAAAACTGACTGCCGAGCCGCAAAGCCGAGCGCATAAACCCGGTTGACCGAGTGAATCCCCGTGTGCACTCCCAGCGTGGGCCCACACAGCGTCACGCCTGGCATCCCGCACCAGGAGCTT
Organism: Eurypyga helias; assembly: GCF_000690775.1. NCBI lineage: Eukaryota > Metazoa > Chordata > Aves > Eurypygiformes > Eurypygidae > Eurypyga > Eurypyga helias. The sequence continues at coordinate 6,992 of NW_010230658.1, forward strand.
CCCTACAGTTAATGATGTCTGACGGAGCACAGAAAGCCTCCTGGAAGAGAAAACAAGGCACAGATCCATCCAGGTGCTAGAGCCATGTTTGCAACGATCCAGCATCAGGACCGAGCCAGCTGGGAGGTCACTTCCCAGGGAACAGCCCAGTGCGCTCAGGGTGAGCTCTTCCCAGCAGAACACGCCCTTTCTCCAGGTGACTGCATAAGTTACTACTTATGCTTCTGGGATTGTGCAGCAACTCTCCCAAAACACCAGAGAATCACCCTGAATACCCGTGAGGCACTGACATACACCAGGATGTGCTGGAGAAGGTGCAGACGCGCCGGAAGGGATCTGCCAAATGCCCAGGTCAGTGGGAGGCACCAGTGTGTCTGTTTGCAACGGCTGCCCGGGATTCACTGAGGCTGCGTTCTTACTAAGCAAGGCTGTTCTACAAGGGTAACGACCAGGGATGTGAATTTTAAAATACTGCTGCACTTCTGGATTTTTTGGAAATGTTTCCATCCTGCCAGTTGCCATGACAGCTATAGAAGCAAGAGGTGACTCATCCTCAGTCTACCCAGTTACACACCCTTCCATAAAAATCCATTTCATAGAGTGCTATTTGGATTTATAACTATTGTTAGAACAAAGTCAAAATCTTACTGCGGTACCTTAAATGCATTTATACTCAATATTTCTGCAAGTTATAATTGCAAGAGACTCAGTTTAATCAAAACACCCAATTTGGAAGCTTTGTCAACGTAACATCGATTCTACGTGGCTCGAATGGCAGGTTGTGTCCTACGGAAATCAGGCTTCTCCAGGTCCTCAGCACACGGCAGCATAAACACCATAAAAAGGAAGCGGAGTATAAGCTCACACTGATGAAGGGCACAAACCACTAGGGAAAAGTGGCTGGCAGCAAGAGGAAGCCCCAGTCATGGGGTTTTGTTGTTCGGTTAAATGGAATGTGGAACAACAGTATGAATAAATGTGGGTCTTATGTTTCATTGAGGAAAAAAACAAAAACCAAAAAACAGAAAAACCTGTACTGAATAGCTTTCTCTGGGGAAGGAGAACCCATACCTTCACTGCATGCAAAAGAAGTTCCCAATTTCCTCACTAATGAGATTAGAGAACATTATTCCAACTGTAAATTTACAGTCCTGACCATCTTACGATGCTCCTGCAGCACCCATGTTGACAGTTAGCACCCTGAGCGCGATGAGGGGATGTTCTAAAGCAGAGTGCCTGTATGACTGCAGACGGTTAGCTGATGTCCGATCCAGGCAAGTGAGATTGTGCCAACGACGAGGAATAGAACTCGCGTCACTCAGGAGCTCTTTGATAAGCAAATGATGAAACACAACCACCAGCGTATGGAACATCTTGTGCCGTTACCTGCTGGGCTCTGCTAGCACGGTAATTGCAGTTTAACCCGAACACTTACGGCAACAAGACTAGGATTTCGCTGACAAGGCTTCCAGTAATCTCAGTGTCCAAAGCAGAGAAGTGGAAATCAGCCGTAGCCAGTACTGATGCTACTCTCTACCTTGCTCCTGAGTGTAAGACCATGGTAAGCATCACCCAAAGCACAACAGCTGGATGGCAGTGGTTGGAGTGGTAAGACAAAACAGTTTTCCTTGGCTGGTTAATGGGTCCCAGGAAGAAGAGGGGAGTGAAAAATAAAGGATGATGCTTTTATAGAGCCAAATGCCCCATAAAACTCCCAGGGAAAGCAGGACATTGGACTAAAATACAAATCAGTACCTTGGATGGCAAGAACTCTTCTCCCCATGCACTCCCAAGGCATTACGGTTAAAGCAACCGACGCAAGCTATGGGTTTACAAGCTGGATAGCACCGAGCAGCGGCTTTCTGGAGTGGCCAGCTGAAGGTTAGAGTGGCACCTACGTCTTCTCCAGCGGTAAAGGATTTCAACACTTTCCAAAAGGATCTTTGAGCCAACTTAGCTTATCGAAAGACAACCAAGTTGAGATGATTAGCATGAAATAGCTTCATGACAATACGGGACTGTAACGGTGACATCATGGAGAGACAGCAGGTTTCAGGTTAGAATTGAAATGGTTTCAAGCATGACTGGATTTAGCCAGTGGGACCTGAAGAAAAAGCCACCATCCAGATGGACATGTGCTCGCCCTAAGTTAGCAGGGTGCTACCAGACAGAAAGCACTCAGAGATGAGATGATCACAGCATCTACTCTTGTTCTGAACCCTGGGACATCACAGTAACTCAGGCAATTGTGCATTATACGGGTAACAACGCGGTGCCTGCTGTGACTGCACCGAGCCACAGGGTTACTTCAGCTCGTGCTTGAGAAGCACCTTCAGAGCGGGAAAGCAGAAACACTGAAATAAAATTACAGGTAAGGATTTTGTGTTCTGCTACACAGACTGTACACGGCATGGCCTTTCCTAAGAAATGCTGCTTCTCGTGTCAGAACACAAAATCCTTTTTCTCTCACCTCACTCTTCCAGAGCAGACTGGATAGAGCCTCTCATTTAAGGATCCTGCTCTATTTGACGGCATATAACCTCCAGCTCCGAACCAGCAAGTGATATAAAGGCAAGCACTGTTCAGGTCACACCCTTACATCCTTCCATGCCTTACTACATCACTAAGGTGGGTAAGAAGATTAACTGTGGTCTTGAAACAGGAGTGAAGTTTAAGCTCAAGTTTACACTCGATGCAGACACTCAGTGTTCCTGAGGTGACCGGCTACTGACGTCTGTTCCCAGGTAAACTGCAATGGGGAAAAAGCTAAATGTGCTTTCACACAGGAAGCCTGAAAGCATCAGGTATTTTCAGGAGTTGTTTTTGGTCAAGCACATCCTAGCACAGGAGCTCTACTCCTTTTTCCAGCGAGGTATCCATGGGATACAGAATCAAGTTCCCTCAGCTAACCTCCCTGTCAGTGTACTCTGCATTCTAGTTAGGCTCCCGTCACACATGCCACTTAATTCCACACTGGATCAATGAGAACTCATTGCCTCCTGTCATGTACCCACCAGAAGTGCACTTCACGCTCCCGAGCTGTAACCGCGCGGCTTCTGAGCTGTATGCGGTGCCACACGCCAGCTGTCAGGGAGGGGCTGCATCCCCGCTTCTTCAGGAAAAAGAGCCCAACCCAGGAACGACCTTCCTGCTGGCACCATTAGGTGCCATGCGCATATCAGCGGTTTCAAGACTTGCCACGCTCCAACACAGCAGCAGGTGCAAAACTAAAACTTTCTTTACACTGAAACCATCTATCAGTGCTCAGGAGAGAAAAGAGAAAGGTGTAATATTCTGAGGTTGATTTTATCCGAAGGTGATTTATGTAACACTACCACTAGACAGAGGTTGACACGACCAATTAACTGTAGGCAACACATCCTGTTAAAAGCACTGCACTATTTTTTTCTAATGAGTAGGATATCAAATCTTTGCAAACCACATATTTGAAATTCCTTTTAGCTTTATAGCAGATGTATGTTTTTTTTCTCCAAAGCAGCTGAACTTATTTCTGATTCCGTAACTGCAGTTTCTACAGTCTCTTCTCTGCTTTGGTACAGGAACACTTTCAAGGCACATTAACGTACCTGTGCATCCTCCTTACGCAGGCTCCTTCGCACAGAGAAAGGGCACAGAACGAGCCCAAGGCAGCGAAGCTGAGGAATGACAGCTAAGATGGTGAGTCCACCAGAAATATCTTGCTCCAAAGTACCTTTCACACTGGTGTTAGAGAAGGACTAGGGTTCAAGCCAAGCGGACTCACTGCTGGCCAGAGTGAAACCTCGACACTTAGGAACTGTGCTACGGGTCATGTGCAGTAACCAACGTCCAAAGGGTGAGAAGTTCCATAAAAAAAGGTATCAGCAAAGGTGTTAGTTTGAGTTCAGGAGTGATTTATTTTCATGAACTCTCCATTATCTAGATGGTTGGAAGAGATGGAAAAAAGGCAGCTGAAGTGGTAATTTCTTGGAGAGGTAACAAAGGTGCTGTTAGAAACGTTAACGGGAGTCAGAGAATTGTGCTGGTGCAGGTTTTTCTTTGCGACAGCTGTGCTCACAGAAGGAAGGGAGAGAGGCACCAGTCAGATGCCTGACGGTGCCGTTGTGACTGTGAACTTACAGGAATTGAGTGACTCTGGTATCGTGCTGGAGGTGCCGTAGGGCCCGTAAAGGAAGGCTGATGCGTACTCATCTGTCACGGCGCTGTGAGGGGTGGTTTGGCTGCTCAGGTTGGTGCCACTACCGCTGCTCCTGTTGTACAAGTTGTTGTTCAGTTCATGGACATTTCTGTGAGGCAGCTGCGAGCTGCCGTTCAAGTGGCTGGAGATTTGGCTTACAGAAAAACCTGTCCTAGAGGACAATGATGTCATTTTGCTCTCATCATCGTCTGCAGCAGCATACAGGTTCCCTAGAGAACTGGCTAGTCTGGAGGTTATGGAAACGCTGAATGGAAAACACATGTGGGGGAAAAAAAAAATACACACATGGTATGTACAGATATACAGAAAACCAACACAATTCAGAAGACATTTGGTGAACAACAGACCATTCTGGAATACTCTGTGTTTGCACACAGGTTCACCACCCAGCTCTCAAGTAATGAAGCCCGAACGCTTGGGCAGAGTTCACAAACCTGGCCTGTTCCAGCATCCACAGCCAACTTCCACCTCTGTAAACCATAGGCAGAGGCTGATCTCCACTCAAGCACTTGTGTACACCTAACAGTTTCAGAACCTCTCTGCTGTTTCTGGAGATCAGTCATGTCAGACAAGACTTCAAGCAACCACAAAGCAACATGATAAAATTTGAGAACAAAATTAGCGTGTCCTGAAGTCGCTCTGTAAGGCAGTTATTTTCTTCAAGTGAGTATCTGTGCCCAGAGTTATTAGAATGCATCAATCTAAATTTCATTTAACATCCGTAATTACTTAGTACAATAGTAATAACGGAGTTACACAGCAATAAATCAAGAGCTCATAAAAATCCTATGAATTACCACTCGG
>NW_010230658.1:12013-15850 GCF_000690775.1 Eurypyga helias
TGCTCGCAAAACTTTACAAACTGCGATGAACACAAGACCCCCTGAGCAAGGCAATACTGTGTGTGACTTGATAGAGACCCACCAAAACCCTCATAGCAGCAGTGCAGGTTCTGGGTTTTGCTTGGGTTTTAAATCTGCAGACACCTGAAGTTTGGCTGGTGGAAGAGCAGACACTTTGTACATAAACTCAAGCCTGCTTCACCCGAGAACAGCTCCAAGGGCTGCGCGCATGCTGAGAACCGCTGCAGGATGTGGGAAGTGTCTGTACCAGAATGAGAACAGGAAAAAAACAAACCTTTTAAGGTTGGAGCCCAAGGAGGCGGGAATTCTGCCTATTCTTTCTGCAGATGATGAATTAACTGCCATCACTTTGGAGGCCTTCAGAGGAGACATGGATCCTTCCGTGCTGCCCGAAGTGTTCAGTCTACAAGGAGTGCAGAGTTTTAGGATGAAGCCAGAGTTTCATAACTGAAATGTACACCCCAAACAATCAGCCTGTCACTAATGACTGGTATTTCCAACAGCGGGAATTCTCCAGTCCGGAGGGGTGAGAACTCAGCAGCAAAACCTCAGCAGTTTGCCTGTTTTCAAACATGTTATCAAAAAACTTTTCGAACAGCCCACTCCCAGGTTTTGCCCTGCTGTACCACACGATGCAGTTACAGGCTACTTCTCACCCTGATAATTTGGGAAACGTCCATTTGGTATCAAGATACTGTAAACTTGGTGATAAGTTTTAAATACTGTAAACTTGAGAAAGAACACTTTCTGTGCTCGTAAAACAAGTACAAGTAATAAAACCAGCGCTAACAGCACAGATATTGGAAAACGTGGCTGTGGAAGTTGTATCAAGAACAACTTCAGGGGGGTGCCTGAAGCAGAGCTGTGCTCCCTGTCCATTGGATTTATTTCTTCCCCCTGTTTTCAGGCATTGAGAAAAATCTGTTACTTCTCAGAAGCCTGAAATTGCTAATCCACCGATGTGGGAAGTGTAACCCAAACCACTGAAAACTCAAGCACTGAGTGGTAATACATGTAGAACTAGGAAGGTAATACCTGAAGGGTTGTGATATGGACCTGGTGTGCAGCTTCATTTCTGGCAGCCTAAAGAAAGCAGAGCAGCAATCTTTATCAAAGGGTAAAGAAGCCTTTCCCCAGCCCAGACCATACCTGCACGTCTCATACTGGCTGCAGAGTACAGACTAACAACAGTCAGGCATCACTGACAAACGATTTTGATTTACAGTTAAACCATACAAAGTCCTTCAGGTTTACTTTCAAACTCTGCATTTGCACTGGTTCTAAAAAATTCAACGTTTATATACGGAGTACAGAAAAGTAATTACAGAAAGATAACAAAGTTCACTGAAGAATATTGTTTGGGACAGAAGTTACTCGATAGATCTAGATTTGAAGGTTTGAGATAGTTACTTTTAGTTGGTCTGTTACTACATCGGTATCTGGAACAGGGAGACAGCGGGGAAAAAAGGAAGAAATGAATAGACCAAATCTGCAACTAACAGATCTATAGCCAGAGAAACTGCACCGCAGAGGGTGGTACAAACATTGCCTCTGCCATGAACAAGGCCATGTACTCGCCATACGGACCTGACAGCGCAGCCTGAGTTCAACACCGCAAATTACCTCAGAATTCATTCATTACCTTAGAGCTCCAGTGGAGGCAGAGCACAGACGTCTCCGGCTCTTTAAGGCGTTCAGCTTATCTCCCTGCGTCATGCCATTCGGATCTTCCACACCTGCCTTGTCTTCAGACTCATCCTGGGAAACACAAAGCATGCAAGCAGGGAACTACATCAGATCCCTCGGAGCAGTAGCGTCTCCTTCCCAAAGTTATAACCTGAAAGGCTCATCCAGAGCCTTCTGCCCACAGGGGGCATGACCCTGCCTTTGCCCACTCCCAGCAAGCCAGATGTCCCTGTGCATGCACGTTCCCGGTGGCTTTTGCAGAACCCAACCTCAAGGTCAGCTCAGGATGCTGGAGTAATACCAGCATCGACTTGCCCCACACAAACTCCCGCTCCTTCCACCACACTTGTTCCCATCCATGTGAAAGGGAAGCACCAACACACACCTTTGTGATGTGTGCAAGGTAAGGAAGAAATTTAGATACAGTTTTGTGTCCTGCAGGAAGGGCAGAACGCTAACCAGGATGAAACATGGGCAGAAGCAGTAACACAGCAGAGGTCAACCAGTGAGGGGATGGGCCATGTGTCGTGTTGCATTAATTTTAGGAGAAGTATTTTAGGTAGATTTCATTGAAGATTATATGCTAAGCCATTGCTCCCTATCATTCAGCTCCCATTTTTGGGAACAGGAACACTACTTGGATTTCATTTGTAGAGAGCCTCGTATAATGAGGTCTTGAAATATAACCAAATATCCATAAAGAGAGAAGTTAAATGTGTTGAAAACCAAGTGTTAAACAGTTCTATTACGACACCAGTAAAAACCAGGAATGCGTCTCTTACAGAGGGTTGCAGCAGCAAGGAGTTTATACTGTGAATCTGTACGCACGCTGCTGCACAATGTTACAGAATTAGCTGCAAGTAGATTTCTAGGAGGAAAACTGATTATTTTTTCCCCCTCCTTTCTCCAATAAACTGAAAGCCCCGAGAGAATGACTTGAAACAATGCAAACCTTTTCAAGTCTGCAAAATGACCTGTGACAGTTGTAAATATAACCTGGGGTTTTTTCTTTTGCTTGAAAAAGTGAAGATTTGGTCTAATTATGACCTATTAAAGACACTGAGCTGTGAAAAAGCCACCCAGTACTAATACAAGCCTAAAAAAATATCGAAAAACTACCTGTAGCTAGTTACTAAAGATCAGCTCCATCTCTGCTTGTCTGACCTCCTACCAACCCTTACCTCCCTGTACTGATCCAAGTCTTGAACTTTGTTCAGGCTGTCACTGATTGAAATGTCCTTCAGGCCACAGAGAACTCTGTTAATGTTCCCATCAACCACTCGCTGCTTCTGCTTCGATCGGATGAGATCGCCCTCCAGCCACAATATTGCTTGCTTCCTTTGGGATACAAAACCAAAGAAACTCACATTACCACCTCTGAACACACATAAAAGCAAGATGAAAACGTGCTACTCTCAGACTGGCAACATTTGAAGCTTCTGTACATCTTCATCGGGAAAGAATTAAAATGTTTACTATTAAAAAAAGGAAATGGCAATTTTCAATGGTTAAAAACACCACCACCCTCCTGCAGAATCACCAAGTCTGCAGCCACCACAGAGCCATCACAGGTACTAAACCCTCACTGTACAAAATCCTATGGGGAAAAAAGCTTAACTAAACAGGAATTTACAATGGTATTTTAAAGGCTTTTAAATGCAACTTAAAATTCATATAAATAAAGCTTTAATATACACAAAATGTAGAATAAATGATGATACAGCACTTTCCAGCTTCTTCCTAGCATGAGGTTTGCTTACACAGACGTTGTGCAGTAAAACTACAACTGCCCGGCTCAGCGGGGCTGGTCGCAGTCGCATGAAGGGGACCAGGACTCTAGTATCAATTTTCATAAAATGAGAGATTATATCCTTCAGACAGTAAAAAAAAGTAATTTCATTGCTACAGTGTGCATGGGCTAAGCAGGCTGTTGCTGATGGGACTGCACCAATTGAGACAGCCAGCATGGCTTCACCACAGGTGAGTCCTGACAGCCCAGCCCAGTGGCCTTGTAGGATAGAATGACCACAGCAGGGAGCAAGGAAGAGCCACAGATGTCATCTACCCGTGCTTCTGAGAGGCCTTTGACACGGCCCTCAAAACAACCTTCCCTAAACTGGAGAGACAGAT
>NW_010230659.1:0-293 GCF_000690775.1 Eurypyga helias
AGGCGTCTCGGGTCATGGCTGCGTTGTGGGGATCCTCCCTAAGCGCTTCCTCCCGGGATTCCCCCCAAACGCTTCCCCTGTGGCTCAGACTGCCCAAACCCCCCAGGACTGGGATGTGCCGGCGCAGAGGGAAGAGGCATCACCCACCCCTCCACTTTGCTACCTCCCCCAGCCCTAAAAACATGTTGACCCCCTCCCAAAACTCACCTGGGTACCCCAAAGTCTCACCATGGGGCCGCACAAAGCTCCCAAAAAGCTCCATGGTGCCGAGCGGTGAAAGGATCGGGAAGCAG
>NW_010230660.1:0-2257 GCF_000690775.1 Eurypyga helias
ATCATCCATGTCACTGACAAAAATGATGAACAGTAGCAGTCCCAAGTTGCTGGTTCCATGAAGAGTTGCAGAAAACTGCCATTTTGTGGCAGGTAATACTGGAGTATTAAGAATTTCATGAAGTTTAAACAAAAAAAAAAAAAAAAGGAAAAAATGAGTGCATTCCTTGTGTTAGAAAGACACACAGTTTAATAAAATGTGCTGGTTTTAATCTTTCTGCAGTGCTTTCAGTACTGTTTCTGATTAGCCTGGTGAAGGAGCGTCATCTTTCCCCTGCCGATAGCTAGCAGCGTTGTGCAATGGCGGTCTGTCCCCCACCACGTGGCTCTGGGTGTTTCATGCTCCGTATAATGTGCAAATACAAAGTTACTGGTTTGCTAGGAAGTTTGCTCATGTGAAATGGGGCCAACAGAGCATGACTGGACAGAAATTAACTGGGACCTTTTGCGTTATAGAAGGACATGTGGCATGTGAGCTGCACCAGAGCCTGAGACCGGGGACATTTCAGCAAATCTAGAATTATGTTACAACAAAATTATGTTTTCAAATTTAAATTAAATTCACCCTGAATTTTTATTTTAGGAGAAGACTGTTGTCACGTGGCTAACAGTACACAGAGCTTTCTGCTCCGTAGCCTATTATTTTAATTATGCTTCAAGTTGGGAGTCACTAAGCAACTTGACAAATTCTCATTCCCCGTCTGCAAAATGAGAGTAGATCTGGGTTGTATCAGACCATGATGCATCTAAAAGACACCTCCATGTGTGCTGCTCATTGACGTGGATGTGAGAGACCCGGATAAGCCCCTCTCCCTGCTGAGAGGGCTCCTGAGCCAGCCTGGCCCCACGCCGGTGAGCTCAGGGGAAATGATGCTGCTACACGGTGACCTCCCCACGAATACTGCTGCCTCCTCTGGCTGTACAAACCCTTCTCCTCGCAAACAGAAATGCATTTTGAAAAGAAAGTCAGCTGATTTTAATTCCTGAAACTACTTTTCTCCTGAAATGATTGTGCAAACTGTGCTCCCTGGAATTACCAAAATACTGTTTACATCTGCATTTTCCACTCAAAGCTTTTGGAAATAATTTACAGTGCAGAGGATTAAAATAAACCAACTTGCTAGCCAGAAGAGAAAATATCATTTGGCACTATTAGCCCTTTTTCTGTCTTAGATTGTTTCCTACCACTTTTGGTAGGGAAGTGGCAAAGTTGGCAAATTTGATCTGTCAATCCAAATGAGGAATTAAAGGCTCGTAGGAAGAACAGGTGCCATCTGGAAAACAAGCATAGAGCTTAAAAATAAGTAAGGCTGAAGGTATTCATTTATTCGTATTCCAGAAGGCTGCCCTTTGGACTCTCCTGAAGATAATATATTAACATTAGGATGCAATGTTGGCATGCTGTCCAAACTTTTCACCTGGTATTGAATTACAAGCTACAGATGCTGAGTCACTGATCTTTTTTATTAGCTCAGAGAAGTAACATGACATTGCGCAATGATGGAGACCAGCCCAAGCTTTACAAAGATAAGAAATTGATGAATTTTATCTCCAAAAGAAGTATCTATCTTTCTGGCTTTATTGGGTGAAATGACAGCAGAAAACCCAAATTAACTGATAAAAAGGATCTGCTCATTTATTTTCTTAAAGAAGATTTGATCCAAATCCAGATGATTCCAAATAGCATCATACTGGGATCAAGGCATTGGAGAATTGATTTTCACAGCACTGCTGCCACGTAGTGATGTAGCTTACCATGATAAGCATGCCATATTGATTATATATAACCATAGTATGGCCAAACAACAACTACAAAGAAAGGCACCCACAACTTTTAATTGTTTTCAGCTCCAAGTGGTCTAAGATGGAAACAGAAAGCTCAGATTTTATGAAAGCACAAGAACAGCTCTTTGGTTCAGATGAAACTAGTAAGGAAAAAGACAGCAGCTCATGGTATTGCTATGAAATAGCGGTATTAAACTTTCAGAAGCAAAGAGCCTGCTGATGGATCAGTAATTAAAAGACAGCTTGATCCAGGAGAGCTCCTCTATTTGGTTAGTGTTTGTCAGAAAGCAACTAAATATTTCTGTGGATTTTTGGCAGTTACAATTAGTTTTGGTACTATCCCCACCAATAACAGTGTTCCATTTCAAAGTTGCAGCTTCAACTTGTGGATCTCACTATCTCAAAAGGATATTTATTTAGAATATTTAGAGTATTTATATATTTATATTTTATATAAATTATATTTTTTATAT
>NW_010230661.1:0-1893 GCF_000690775.1 Eurypyga helias
CCGCCTCCGTGGTGGCCGCCGCCGCCGCCGCCAAGACCACCAGCAAGAACTCCAGCATCGCCGACCTCCGCCTGAAGGCCAAGAAACACGCCGCCGCCCTGGGGCTGTGACCGGGCCCCCGGCTCTTTTCTTTCTTTTTTTTTTTTTTAATAAAAAAGGGGGGAAAAAAAAAAGCCGGGGGAGGGGAGAAACTGACGGGAGATATATACTTATTTAAAGAATTAGAGGAACTCGACGCGCAGCTGGGAAGTTCACAGGTTTTGAAACTGACCTTTTTCTGCGAAGTTCACTTTAATACAAGAATTTGATAAGAGAGGCGGGCCCCCTTTTACGTTGCATCAGATACTTGAGTTTAACAACCACGTCTGGAATAGCGACAAAAAAAAAAAAAAAAGAAGAAGAGAGAAAGATGACGAGGAAGAGGAAAAAAATAGAAAGACAGAAAGAAAAAAAAAAGACAGTGATTTCTCTGCGAATTTCTAATGGGAAACTGTCCGGGATACTTCCTCCAGCAGCATTCCGGGTTGCATGTATTTGTATTTCATTGATGGAGTCCTTTGATTCACTTGCACTTCACCCTCATCTTTAGTAGGAAAAAGAAACAAAAAGGGCAAAACAAAACAAACAAACGTGGCTGGGTTCTTTCTCTTTTAATCTTGGAGGGAAGCGGAGTGAGAGAGGGAGATCAAGCACTACCTTTTCCACTCTGAAATCTTTGTTGGTCCTTTGCCGTCCCACCTCCGACAATAAAAGGGGAGCGGAAAGCATCAGGAGAGCGGAGTGTGCCTCCCTTTGCTGGGTCTCGCTTGTCCTGAGGGCAAGAACAAAAGGGAACAAAAAGAGTATTTAATGCCCAACCACCACTTTACACAACGGCAAACTCTAATAAGAGGTACTGGGTACATGTAAAATATGTTGATACACACGAACAAAGTTTATTTTGGCTATAACTTGTGAATTGATAGTTGACTGTCAAGCATTTACATTTTATCTCATAAAGGTGTATCTATTCACGTAATCTTGTGATTTTTTTTAAATTTTGATTATTATTTGAAAGACGTATAGCTATTTAACCTGGGGTACCTTGCAGTCGGTGATCGGTATCCCAGTTTGCCATCAGACCCTCACGCTGATTGCCAAGACAGAGGGAAAGCTCTTCTACGCGAACTTTGGTCTGGAACGGGCTTTGTATCTATTTGTTCTCCATGAAAACAAAATTATTTATATTGACCATATTTTTTCTAGTGTATTTTAAGTTATTTAAAAAAGAAAAAAAAGAAGGAAAAAAAAAAAGATGCTGTTATTTCATTACATGTGTTGTGGGTACAATATATTTTGTTTCACTCAGGTTTGCTTCACCTTTTTTAATCCATTTTTCGACGTCACGGATTTCAATAAGTGCCAAGTTATGAATTTAAGACACTTTGCGACTGAAGAGGGTAAACGTTTTGGTGGGCGGTTTCACGTCCCTTCTGGTACTGTTAAATCATCGGTGAGATTCGTTCTTTTCTCCCCTTACCCCTTCCGTAGAGCTCGCGCGTTTCTTTCTGCTCCGTAGATATCGCGACAAAGCGAGAGCGCCCAGCACGACGAGGAAGCACCGCTCGCCTCCGCGCATCTTTTGTTACCGCTTTCTAGGAGTTTTCCTGAGTTTCGGCTTCGCAAACTTATCGCGGCGTATGGATTTGGCTTTCTTTTGAAGAAAAAAACAACAGACCGGTGGAAGTTCTATAGCAATTGTGTCTTTACAAGTTCTGTCAAGTTCCCTCAGGTAATAAAATCGAGGAAAGTCGAACGGCTCCATATATTTTCCAGGGAAGGCACAGGGGGAATGCGCACCTCCCGGCCGCGGGCAGAGCTCGGCTGACGGGGCCGCCCCGCTGCCCGCCGGCA
>NW_010230662.1:0-13493 GCF_000690775.1 Eurypyga helias
TGACCTGCAGCCCAGGCAGCTCATACAGGTCTGTGGCTCATCACTGGCATGTGGAGGAGCCCTGCACTGCCCCAGAGAGCTGCCGAGGAACATGGCAAGGATCCAAGGGGGAAAGTTGCAAGTCCAGGCCATGGGGAGAGCAGCCCCGAGGCCTCAGCACACCCATCCTACCCCGTCCAGTCAGTCCCTACCCTGGGAGCAGCCATGGCCAGACCTAGCCAAGCCTGCTGGCAGAAACCCAGAGCAGCCACTCAGCCTTGCTGCCATCAGACACCAGCCTTAATAATTCATCTGGAGCAGGGCAAATTGAGGTGGAAGTCCAGGACTAAGAGGAGAGCAGGGTGGCAGCATGGACATGTGCCACCCTGTTTTGAAAATCTCACTCAGAGAGATCACCACCAGGAGCCCAGCTGGGGCATGGCCCCAGGCAGCAGCTGAAGCAGCACAGGCAGCACCTCCATGGGTGTTCGGCAGGGAGCATCAGGCCAGGTCTTATTTACTGGCTTGACAACAGAGCTGACTAATACCTACACCAAAGCCTTGTGAAGAAGACACTAGAGAGGGACACAGGAATGGTATGAAAACCATGAGTGATCTTTGTCAATATCTGGCAGCTTTGATAGTGACCACAGAGAGAATGAGCTTCAGGATCCAACACACAGACCAGACCAGCAGGAAAGAGCTGCCAGCACCCACCAGGAGCCTGTGCTGAACCTGTGGGCAGAGGAGGCAGGGCAGTGAGGCCCAAACTGCAGGGACACCGCTGGCTAGTCCCTGCCACACTGCCCAGATCCCTACCACGCTGCCTGACAGATCAGCTGGGCTGGCGAGTGACAGGCTGGGCATCTCTGCACTCCCAAGGCACTGATGGAGAGCAGCAGCGTGGGCAGAAAATGATGACCTGGCACCTACAAAGCCCTTGCCTGGCAGAGCTGAAATAACAGACTAACCTCACGGACAGGAGCTAGAGAGACAAGAGCCAAAGGTGGACATGGGCAATGGGTGGGTCATGCCTTCAGGGACACATCCAGCTACGTGACGTGTTCCAGAGGCCTTAGTCTCCAAGCAGGATGGGGACAGCTGGACCTGCATACCTCTTGCCCAACCCTTTGTACACTCACAGTCCCTGCAAAGCCAGAAGCCAGTCTGCACCATCCCAGTCAGGCACACTCTCACCCCATCCTGTGCTGGGATCCCCCACTTCCTCAAACCATGTCATGACACCCTTGTGAGACAGGAGGCCCTGTCACCCCAATCCCACATCCAACCCTACCTCTGCCTGCCATGCCAGAGTAGAGGCAGAGAGCGCGGAGGTTCGCCCAGCTCCCAGCACAGCTATCGTCTCGCCGTCATCATCCACCACCTTGAAATCCAGATCCTCGTTGTACTTCCTCCTCTTCACTTGCCGTCCTGAGCGGCGTTTCTGGGTATGGGATAAAAAAGGCAGCCATGGGGGAGATGGGCAGACCAAGTAGCTCTTCCTTGCTTAAGTGGAGGAGAGAAAGCCCCAGGGCTGCCTGATCTCCAGCCCACCCCCTGCCCCAGTGGGATGGAGGTGATGGGAAGAACAGGCAGCTCTTGGAGGTAAACCCATTACCATCAATGCCTGACCCACACAGCCCCATCAGCCTCCAAGACCTGAAGGAGAGGTGCCCTGCAGAGACAGGTGCAGCTCCCCAGCCCAGCTCCCCAGCCCTGCAGGGCTTATCTGCCTCCCTGTGCTCTGTCCGGAAAGGGGAGCTGCCAGGAGTCACACAGGAGAGGGAAACTCAAGGCTGAGGGACATGTAGTGCCCAGGGCGGCAGCATGCACCAAACCCAGGGCACCTGACTGACTTTAAGCAGTATGGCTGGGAGACCCCGGCCCTGGAGGGTAACCGCTGAAAGTGGTCTCTGATCACTGTACTCTAGGGTCCAGCTCTTGTCACACTGAGGCAGCTGGGATTTCTCCCACTGGCAGCCTGCCGAGGGCTCTGGACATACCTGGCTGTCAGCTGACTCCGCAGACTCCTCCGGGCTCTGCACAGATGGGCTCAGAAGATCCTGATCCAAATCCAAACTATCCACTGGTATCTCATTTTTCCTCTTCCCTTTCTTCTTCTTCTCCACAGGGGTGTCCTTGCTGCCAAGACATACTGACAGTTAGATCTTGCCCTAGGGATTCCAGGAGAGAGCCAGCTGGCACCCAGTGCTCTCCTACCACTGGATCACCCAGAGGCAGCTCAAGGCTCCTTGAGCCTCCCCTAGCACTGGGGATCCCCAGTTGGTGATGCTCATTTATCACCATCAAGTGTTTCTCCATCCAATTCCAGTACACTGGGATGAAAGGGTCCACCTGCCCTGGCCTGGTGTGAGACAGAAAGGGACTGGGGGCTCCCACCAGCTAGGGGAACAGCCCCACAGGGGCCGTAGGAGATGGGGCTCAGCTCATGGCCAGTTGTCACTGCTCTTTTGGCAGAGGAAAACTGGATGCGTGAGGTCAGGATGGTCTGGATAGTGGCTCGGGCATGGTGATGAGCCAGGAGGAACCAGGCCAGCCTCTCCCCTCCAGGCAAGGTGACCCCTTTCTTGCATCACCAAGTCTCCACAGGGAAGGCAGGTCCTGCACCAGAGCATAGGAGACTCAGCCCCAGCTGGGACACCAAGACAGAGGCCTCTCTCCAGTGCAGGCACAAAGAGGATCTCCCCACTGCCAACCTCAGCAGGCCAGGGCAACGCTAAGCATCCTCTGAATACAGCACTCCCACACACGTCCTGCACCGACAATGGTCAGGAATACAGTTCAGCCTTTTAGCCCAGTCTGAGAAGCACCAGCCATCCTGCCAGCCACTTCATGCGTGTGCCACAGAGCCCTGCCAGTCCCTGGTAAACCCTTACACCAGCACTGAGAGAAGCTGCTCCAGCTCAGGGTTTGTCTTCCCTGCACCAGAGCACAGAGTCCCCTCCCGAGACAGCAGCTAAGCAGGCGCTGGCCTGTGCCTTCAGTCAGGGGGCGTTAAGCCCCGTGATGGCCACAAAGACGAGGACCTGCACTCCCACCAGTGCAGCTGCCCACTCAGTGGTCACTGACACCTCTAAGGGCCTGCTGGGAGGCTCTGTCCCACCAGGCAACTGTCCTCCGTGCTCAAGTCGCAGAGGGGATTTGGGCCCTGCTCCCAGTGATCCCACATTCCTGCAAGCATAAAACGTGCACAGACCCAGTCCCGTGGCACACTGTCAGAGTCAGGGCCAGCTGGTCCCCACGGCACCCAGCACCCACCCCAATCTGCCTGTGCAAAAGAGAAGAAACAACCACTCCCAACACATCCGTCCATCCTTGCTCCCTGCAAGGAACACTTAATGGGAAGATTTCAAAGAGCTGGTGCCTGTCCTTGGGCTGGGCAACGTCCCCTTCCTCAGTCACAACCCTGCCATCTGTCCCGTCCACATCCCAGACCTGCACAGCGCAACAGTCAGTTTCAAAGCCCTGTCGAGGTTTTAGCCCCCTTTCGTGAGTAAAATCACTGCCTTCCTGGGACCAGCAAAAACCAAACAGTTAAAAATCTGCTGTTCAGGCCAAAAATGCCCTGGCCGTGCACCCGCACTTCAATTAGAGGCCCTGAAAATGCGCTGCGAGTGCTGCTTCCACCCGAGCAATAACTCCCAAGATATTGATTTGTAAGTCACAATTAACAACTGCTTCATTCATGAACCAGTAGTTTGCTATGATTAGAAATAATTTAGAAGAAATTATGCCACCATTATCTGCCACTTAGAGGGCTCCCAGCAATCATTTCATCCGCATAGAGTGCTTACCCTGCCTGCCGCTCGCCTCTCCCCCCCCGCGCTGCCAGGGGCTCCAGCCCACCTCCCCGTCTGTCCCTGGCAGTAGGCACAGGGGGACACACAGCTCCCTGCAAAGCTCCCACCTTGACATCCCTGGGTACCTCCCTCCCTCCCCTGCCATTCCTCCCATGGGTGAGTTTGCTGGTGGCCAAGGCAGCAGTTTGAGAGGAGGCTCAAAGAAGGGCTGCCAAGCGGGGGAAGCTGCAAGGAGGGCCCACGGGCCAGACTTTCCAAGCAACAGGGGTAGACCGAGGTCCTCCTAGAAGGTGCAGGTGAGCAGGAGTTGGACTTGATGATCTTAATGGTCTTTTCTGACCTAAAAAATACTACAATTCTAGGAGGAAGCATGACTGTGACAGGGCATCAGGAAAGCACAGAGCTTTGTGGCACTCCCAGACTCCCACACACGATTTCTTCTGACTGCACGATGTGTTACAGAGTTACGTTAATTGGTCTTTTTGCGTGAAGTGACCTCTTCAGCAGGGCTCCACACGCTAGCCCCCAGCACTGCTAGTGGATCCCCCTCCAGCCCTGCTCCTGGTACCCCCACAGCCTGCTGTGCTTTTGCAGGAGGGACCAGGGTCTCCAGCTCTGCAGCTGGGGTTACTCCCCGCACGGGGCCCAATCCCCATGGCTAGCAGTGACCTGCCCAGCAGCTGCGGGGTCGTGCTGCCATGGGCTGCTTTTAGTGCCCTGTGAAGGCACTGCTGGCAGCCAAGGGACCTGCCAGGGTGGCAATGAGCGCCTGGACAAGAGCTAAGAGTGCCTCCAGGAGCCCAAGCCTCCATGGTTTGCTCTTCCTCAGGTTCCCCTTCCTCTGGTCTGGTCCCAAAGGTCCTACAGCAGGGGCGGACCTCTGGGAAATGCCCAAACGGCAGTTTCTTACTTGCGTAGCAGCAGTGTCACTAGGAAAAGCTGCTCGCTGCATCCCTCATTCCAGGATCCTCCTCGGTGCTCCATGCTGCCTTTACACGGACTTCGCACCCCTTCCTTGCCTGCAGCCCCTCTCCTTCCACCTCCTCCTCCAGCCCCTCTGCTGCAGCCCTCCTCAGGGCCTTGAGGAGCCCTTCCCTCACTGTCCCAGCACTGCCCGCTTATCTGTCCACCCCCCATCTGCTCCAGCTCAGCAGCCCACAACGACAGTGAGGGGGCCTGGCTTCCTCAAGTGCAGAGCCCCAGGCTTGAGGAAGACCAGAAGTGAGAGCACTGCACAGCTTGGGGACCTGTCAGGGACTCGGCAGCCAGCTCTCCTACTGAGCTCCCTGCCAGCCTGGTGTGGGAGATGCGCTGCCTCACACCTCCTTCTGTTCACTGCCAGCCCATGCCAATGGCACTAATGGCTGCCCTGGTGCCAGCTCCACAGCCGCGGCCTCTCCAGGATCTGGCTGGCAGTGAGCTCCAAAGGAAGACCCGGGACTCGATCCTTGCCCTGCACATGTCCTGCAGGCAGCCAGGGAGGGAGGGAGGTTTGCAGATCCCACAGACCCTGGGACACCCATTCTGGTGACCATTTCCAAGAAGGTGCCCTCAAGAAGCTCAACTGAACTGGTGTTTTCTAACAAAGAAAGGTTTTGCTGAAAAATTCCCAGCTGGCTCCTTTATTAATCCCATTTACAGTAGAAACATTTTCATCCTATGGATTATTTACAGTACACGAGGAGGACTCAGCACCAGTTCACAGGCCTGATCTGTACAGGACTCCACACAACCACCTATTCCCGCCAGTCCACAACAGTAAAACAAAAGACACTGGTGCTATTGAGACCTGCTCTGCTATCTGCACACATTCCCAATTAAAAAAATCAGAGCTAAGAAATCAGAGCTTCCGGCCAATCAGCTTGTTAATTAAAAGGATGAGGAATTACTGGAGGCAGTGGCGTTGGGAGTCCTCAGGCCTCCCCTACTGCCAGCCTTGGCTGCCAGCATAACTCTGCAGCTGCGAGGGAGGCACAGGTCCTGCTGCCCAGGAGTGGGAAAGGAGACAGTCTGTGCTCCACCACACCCTCAAACCTGAGCTGAAGGAAGGCAGGCTGCCAGCTCCCGGATATGTGGGGATCCTCGCCTGCGCACACAGCCCAGGGTCAGGTTCATCTCACTCACATACCCTCTGCCTGGGCCCCAAAACAGGTATGACAGGGCCTTCCATACACAGCACCTTGCTGTGCTGGTGAGACACCTCCCTAAGGCCCCTCTGCTCCCTAGGACACAAAGGCCAGGCCAAGGAGAGGCCAAGATTCTTCAGTCCTCTTCTGGATCTGGGGTCTCAGAGGGCCTCATCCCCAAAAGGGCACCTGCCTGTCCGGTCTGTGTGGCCGGAGAGCTCATCCTGGCCTCTCAGCCAGCACATCCAGCCTTCAGCACAAGGAACCCGTGCACCCTGCAACATGGTGGTCAAGCACAGCTCTTGGCCAAAAATCCTGCAAGCCCACAGCCCTGTCCACACCAGGCACAAAGAAAACGTCATACCACCACCCACCTGCTCTTCTTGGTTCTTGCTCTGGGAGCAGGCTCAGGGCCACTCTTCTTGTCTTTAGGCTCCTTGGGGGCTTTGGGTTCCCGAGGTTTCCGGGGCTTCTTGGCCACCTCCCTCTGTTTGGGCTCCTTCGGCTTCCTGGGCTCCTTAGTCTTTTTCAGCTCTTTTGGTTCTTTAGGCTCTCTCCTCCTCTTTGGTTTCACCTCCACAGCTGCTTTTTCTTCCCTTTCCTGCTCTCCCAGATCCTTTTTCTTCCGTTTCTTCTTCACTCCTGTGCCCCCACCCCCACTGTCCTGCATCCCGTTCTGGGTGCTTGCCCGCTTCTGCGGAGCTCCGTCTGGTTCCTCCTCTGGGCACTGGCACTGGCCGCCCGTGGCCGTCACCTGGCGGGGTACCTCGTCCTGCTCCTCGCTGCTGGCAAAGTTGTCCTGTGCCTTGCACTCCCAGGCATCCGACATCGGGGAGCGGCTAAGCGCTTTGAAGCTTGGTGGCTGCAGAGAGAACAGAAAGGCGGCATGTGAAGCAAATGCCACGTATGGAAATAGCAAGTGGTCAAGGGGGAACTGCAGCCCCAGTGAGGCTCTAACCACCCTGGTGCAGTGCAAGCAACATCCCTCAACATACGGGGAACTATGGCTAATGGCCACCACACACAGACAAGCTCAAAGGGGAGGATCCCCCTCCCCTGCCCGATGGGGGCTGACAGGTTAGAGAGGCCTCGCGTTTGCCCACCAGCCCACGTAGGTCCAGGGCACAGTCCTGCCTTTGATCGCACACTGCACAACCCACTCTGCTGAGACCCAGAGCAACCCATGTGCCCAGGCCATGTCCTGCCATTGCCCAGAGCCAAGGATTGTCCTGGCAGGGCAGGAAGAGGGAATTAAGGATGCTTTCCAGCCTCCAGCCAAAAGAAGCAGGGCACCAGGTCCATTTGGGGCAGAGCTCTGGGCACAAGACCGGGGTTAGCCCAGCACCTTTCCCGGGAGCAGCTGAGGACTGGGGCTCCCTCTAGCCCAGGAGCTGCTCTTCCTGCTCCAACCCTTCCTTCACTTCCTGCAAACTTTCCAGCACTGAACACTGAAAGGAATTCAGATGCTCCCCCCGCAGCAAGCTCCACTGCGCCAGGCCCAACCAGAAAGCCGCAGGAAAAGGCCCAGCTCTGCTCAAGTAGCAGCAGTGTCTGCGATAAGGAGCCCAGGCTCGTAAGCAGCGACCCCAGCTCCCCCAGAGCAGCCCAGGCCAGCGGGCCTGGCAGGTCAGCACCAGACCAAACCCAGCAGCACGACCAAGGCTGGAAAGCTGGTCCTGCAGATGGGTATTTGGTGGCTGTCCCATGAGACAAGTCGCAGGGCTGAGTCCCTGCCAGGCCCATCCCACCAGCCTGGAGGTGGCACCTCCTCAGAGGTGGCAAGTGGGTCAGGAAGCACCGGGCAGAGGCACGCCTGCAGGGACAGTGGCAGTGCTCACCCCGGACCCTGTGTCCAGGGCTGCTCCAGGCCAGGGCTGCTGGTTCCTTCACAAGCCACTTGCCTGGTGCTGAGATGCCAGCGCCTCTGGCAGCAATGCCCTGGCCCCGTGGACCCCCAGCACCATCTGGCTCTTCAGATACCCCAGAGCTGTGGGAGAGAAAGGAAATATTTACCTGCTACGGGCTGAGGACTGGGAGCCCCTTCAGGGTGGTCTAGGTGCAGGGCAATCTAGGTGCTTGGATTTCTGATTTGGATTAGATAAGAGCATTAAATGAAAGAGTCTGCAAAGGGGAGAAGACCCATGATACAGCCACCAGCAAGAAGGGCTGCCAGCAGGTCTGGCATCAGCTGGGCAGGCTGCACTAGTATCTTTTGCCCCCATGCAGCCACCTCCAGTGCTCTACGCCGGGCCCTGCTGCTGGTCTGCTGCAGTGACCTGGGATGGAGGAGAGTGGCCGTCCTGTCAGACGGACAAGCCATCAGGGTGCACACAGGCAACCTATTCTGGGAACCTATTAAGGGAAACTATTCTGAGCTGGGACAGAATCAGCACTATAGATGCTGCCTCTGAGCCCAGAGACTGAGTAACAGGATCAGTCCCAGTCTTTGCATTCCTCAGATCTTGCAAGCTGGGGATCAGCTTGAACAATTTACTGGATTAGCTACAAAGCTCACAGACCCCCAAGAGCCTGGATCTCCTTTTGCTTCTGCACTGAACAGCAGCCAAGCACAGATACCAGACAGAAAGCAAATCTTCTGCATCCTTGCACAGCAGGAGAGTGAACTACTCCTTCCCAGACACAGCTTGTAGCCCTGAGCCTCACAAGGGGCTGCTCACTTCCAGGCATACCACTCAATGTGCAACAGGTCTGGATACCACAATTCTGGTGCCATTCAAGAGCAGGCGATGGCACCTGCCTTGCCAGAGAAGGGTTCCCTGGCTCACCCATGGGACTGGACCAGGACTGGGCTGGGAGCACTGCTGAGTGTCTGGAACAGATCCATTACAACAGCCTGTGTCCGGGGAAGCTGAGCCACCATGGCCAGGCATGGGGATGTGGGTGATGCACCAGCAATTCCCAGCAAACCAGCATGGGGCAAGGAGTGCCAAAACTGGCTTATGATTTCTACCGCCGCACACCAGCCAAGTGGTCCAAAGCTCCCCACTACTCCATCTGCTGTCTGCATCTACAGCTCCAGCCCAGGCTATGGAGCCCAGGCAGGTCCCGCTTGCCACTGGCATGTCCACTGCCCGGCAGAAGCCTCAGGCCCCACCGCATGAGAAGGGCTGATAAAGCTGTCAGGAAAGCAGGCCTCAAACCATGACCTACTTTGTGGGGTCTGCCTTGTGCTCATGTTGTGCCACTTTGGCAAATCGGAAAGGGCATTTTGGTGATTGCTGATGTAGACATCCTGCCCTGCCACAAGCCCTGCTGCAATAGAAAGTCGAATGCTTTATAGTAACAAGCACAAGCTGTCAGAAGGTTTGTGAAAATGCTAGTAATACTTCTGTTCCTCCTGCATCACCTCTTGGCTGCCAGCAGCCCCTCCATCCCATCAAGGTGAGAGCACAGACGTGTCCACCCCAGCACACCTCCCAGGCAGTCCTGCAGGCCCCCAGTCCAGCAGTGCCAGCACCTTGCCATGGAATGCCCCATGGGCATCAGACCTCACAGCTGCTGTGTCTGGGAAGCAGTGCTGATGGCAGTCAGCAGCACTTGTGTCCAGCTGGAGCAGCCAAAGCTTCTCGTGGAGGCCCTGCCATGAAAGGGCCATCAAACACCAGCCTGTGGGATGGAGCAGCTCACGGCCAGGGCTTGCACAGGCAGTGGAAGCACAGAGGGGCAGGGAAATAAGGCTCTTCCACACCGACTGTGGGCAAGGCACAGCCAGCCCCAGAAACCCTTCTGCACCCAAGGCTGCTTGGTTTGTCTTGAAGGGAAAAGGCTCCATGTCATGCTCCTACGAGTCCACAGCAAGCTCCGGCCATCCACATAGGACTGTGCTGCCAAGTACAAATCTGCAGTGAGGGCTCAGCACTCTGCTGTGAGCCAGGGAATGGGCTTTTCCTACTTGCCCTTGATGAGGTTCAGTTTATCCTGGCTTCTCATCAACAGGAAAAGCCTGAGGAAGCAGTGCCAGCGTTATCAGTGCTCCTGCGTGGCTTCAAAGCAGACTCGCAGCGTGCCGGTGGCAGTCCGGTCAGCCCTTTGAGGCAGGAGGGACCACACTGTCCCTGTGCAGCTGGTGCCGGAGCATCAGCTGCCCCTGTGCCAAAGGGAACCATCACCTCAGCTTCCGAATGGTGAGGAGCTGCAGGGCCTGTGTCACACTGCGGGGCACAGCACCACACGGAGCTCATTTTTCCTGTACTTTGCTTCTTATTCTTTAACCAGTCACTAATTCACAGAAAGACCTCTTACCTGGACAGTGCTTAACTTCTTCAAAAGCATTCGGGAAGAAACGTGCTCAAAGTTGTTTGGGAGCCATAAGCACTGTACCAGCCCAGACCAATCTCGCCCCTGTGATCTCTATCTTTAAAATCCCTGGAAGATTGCAAGGACTAACTTCGCTTTACAAAAGCAATGCTGACTTATACCAGTGTAGTATTTTCATAAATAAAGTGTTTATTATAGCTCCTAACCCAATATCCAAGTAAACCTATTGGCCTTTAATTTCCCATTTGCTACACTTCCCCTTCCTTAGACATGGCCCTGATGGGAGACAGCCCCTAACACTACTGGAGATTCCCAACATCTTATCAGGCTCCTTTAAAATTCTACAGTAAATAGCATCAAAGCCTGGTTGGTTATGTTACTTTGCTCAAAAACATCTTTATCAAATCCTTTAATTTAAGGGCAAGTCCCCAGTGCCTCTGGCATCAGGGATGGCTCTGGACTGGGAGCCTTCCTGACTGAGCTGTTCTGCCAATGCCCCCTTGCCAGGAGCATTCACTTGACACCTCAGTTGCTTATTTACCCTGTGACTCCCCTTAAAGGCTTTTTAGTCCTGAGATATTTGCAAAAAATAATTATTATTAGACTCCACGTCTTTAGCCAGTGTTTCCTAAAAATCTTTTTAGTCTTGCCTTGTTACAGGTTTACTTTTGAATTCCCAGATGACGTGTCCTTTTTCTTACTACAACTTTCTTTTAACTGAAGAAAAACATCATTTTACATTGAACAGCCTCTTCTACATGTCTTCTTACATGCCAATCTAGCCCCACAGGTTTGTTGTTTCAGGGGTATTTTTGAGGCGGGGGGGGGGAAGACAACGACTTGCAGGTTTTGGTAGGTGATGCCCATCTCTGAACCTGTCGTACAACACTCAAACAGCCTCCACATGCCCAGTTATGTGTTTTATCCTTAGAGCTGTGCCTTTGCACTGTCTCTCAACTGGCATTTTATTGGTGATGACTGTAATGATTTTACATTTTCAGAATACTCTCTTATGTAACATTTGTGCATTTTTTTATTCCCAGAGGAATATTCTATAAATTAAATTTCACACAGGAAAGCACGTCCCTCAGCAGCAGCTGAAGCATGAAGTCTCGTCCCATGTGTCTACTACTGTCAAAGAGAAGGTCGGGGGGGGGGAAAATGTTTAAAACCTCTCCAGAGAGCCATGAAGGCTAACAGAGAGCACCTATAACTGTATGACCCCATCAGAGGGCAAAGCCAAGGTTAGGGTGGGCCTTAATGGTGTGTTTCTTTAACTTAAAATTGTTTCAT
The DNA here is from genome assembly GCF_000690775.1 of Eurypyga helias. Taxonomy (NCBI): domain Eukaryota; kingdom Metazoa; phylum Chordata; class Aves; order Eurypygiformes; family Eurypygidae; genus Eurypyga; species Eurypyga helias. The sequence continues at coordinate 11,498 of NW_010230662.1, forward strand.
TTCATTTACAGTCCCAATTTGACTCACCATCCCAGTTTTTATTTAGGACTTAGGGGAAAACACTACCAGGAGATGGGAGGCAAAGCAGCTCCTGCCCCTGGTCCTCAAAAGACTCCCTCCCCTCTCCCAAACTGCTGTGCCTGCGAGATGCACCAGCCTCCCTGACTCATGAGGGACACACAGCACCCCTGACCCTCCCCAAGCCTTCCAGCAAAGAGTGGAGCTCAGTTCTTAGGGACCTGAAGGAACAGTTTACAAACTCTGCTTGGCACTTGTGCAGGGAGTTTAGGAGCAGTGGCCTTCAGCAGCATTTCCCCCGTGACTGCCCAGGGCATGCACCAGCCTGTGGCCAGCGGATCTGCCTGTGGTCTGAGCCAGGTCTGAGAACCTCGCTCTCCCCACACCTGTGCCTGGGAACAGCAGAGAAGGGGAACAGCAGAGAAGAGGAACAAGTGCGAACAGCAACTGGGGCAGAAGATCGTGCACATCGTGCCCAGCCAGGAGGGAACCAGCACACACCCAGAGCCCGGACCCCCCTGTGTCCTGCAAGACCACATCACCTTCCCTGCCTCTGGCGCTCCTGTGCTCCCACACCAGCATCACCTTCAGCCCCATGAAGGTCACACCGATTATACAGCTTATGCACTTGCCATGCGCTACCCGTAAAGGCCGGGGCAGAGAGGGGCTCCCTGGAAGCAAAGCAGCAGAAGTCACAGGCCAGCACAGCAGGGAGGTGTGATGGGGATGAAGTGGACATTGCATCGCCACTGCTGGGTGTTGGAGCCTCCTCACCAGCCAGCATCACTCCGGATCTGTACCCAAACCCTGCAGTGCCACACAAGGTGGGGGTGGGAAGGGGAAAGGAGCAACAGCCTGATGTCCACCCCACTGTCTATCCTGCACCTCAGGGCCCTGTCCTGAGCCCTGCAGGCTTGCCCCCCTTCCCAAGGCACAGCATTTCCAGCAGGCCAGAACTCTGTCACAGCCTCAGGGCCTGAATGGCAGCTCCATCCTGCAAGGAGGCCACAGCTGAGCCCTTCTCATAGCCATTGCTGAGAGCAAAGCCAGCTACCCCGGCTACCAGGCTCAGACAACACCCACACACAAACTCTCTGTGCCCAGAGCCAGCAGCAGTGGCCATGTCACATGCCATCTTGCATGCAACTGCCAGCACCATTCAACTCCTGTTCGTTGCAGACTGGGCCAGGCCTTCCTGCAGCCCCTCAGGAGAAGGACGCCTCTGCAGAAGCCCTGCATTTGCATCTACGGCACAGCTCAAACCCTGCAGAGATCTGTCCACCCTGACTGCCGGGGTCATCAAATGTTTCCATGCTCTTCAGGCAGAGGCTGACGTCTGGGGGCTGCCTGGCACCTCAGCTGCTTGGCTTCCCCCTGGCACTGACTGACACCATCAGCCAGGATGCTGCCACACCAGCAGCCAGAGATCATAGAATCACAGTATGGTTTGGGTTGGAAGGGACCTTAAAGATCATCTAGTTCCAACCCCCCTGCCACGGGCAGGGACACATTCCACTAGACCAGGTTGCAAGTATAAAAACAAAAGGACAAATTCCTACTAATTTCACTAGGATCCCTTCCAGCTCCTATCTCTATATTCTTATAAAACATGTTTATCTCCAGCCAATGCTGTATCAGTACCATTAAAACACACTCAGCTTGACAGCTCCATTAAGCTGAAGAAACCGTTTCTCCAGATTAAATATAAACAAAATTCAGTCTCAAGGTTACAAAGGTATTGTTTTAGTCACAGACCACAAACTCAACCTTGTGTGTATTTAAGACGCTTTAGATAAGAGTAACCTTGAGCCATGGTTTCCAGGGATTTCACTAGTAACCTTGACCCGTGTTGCCATGGTATCCCTATGCCAAAAAACTTGATTACATCACCTTGAATTGCATAATAAAGCTAAATATGTAGCGTTTATTCCCCAGGAATCCAATCATTTAGAAAGAATAGAGGGGGAGAATCCCCTCC
>NW_010230663.1:0-28048 GCF_000690775.1 Eurypyga helias
ATTATTATTATTATTATTATTAAAATTTATCAGAGCTTGGTCAGTGTTGTAGACTGAGCCTTTCTTCCTTTCTGCAAAATGGGAAAGGACTGAGTAGTTTATATTCTTGAAAAGTGTTCTTCACAGCTCTTGGCCCACTTAGCACCTTATTTTGAAATAGTTCTTCAGCTGTGATGTGGAAGAGCCATCCTGGAATCGGTGCCCCTGCTTTCCCCTGTGCTAAGGGTTTTGCGTATTGGGAGTTTCACACAGCCCTTTGCGTTTGGACCATGTTATTACACACACAGACTGCAGTTGTCTCTGTCAGGAGGTCCACGCATGCCTTGGAGAGCAATTTATAGTGCAAATGTTTATATCGCTGTAAGGTCAGTTCTTTTAAAAACAAAGTAGACTTTATTTGGCCATGTTAAGAGGCAAACTGTGTACATGTGAGCGTGTTTGTAATAGACGGTCATCTGCTGGGTGCCACTGCAAATCAGCGATCGCTTCTGGCTCTCGCTACCCTTCAGTTTATTCTCCGCAAACCACCTTCTTACATGACCTTTTCATTGTCTTGAAAGCAGACCTTTCCCCGCCAGCAGGCTTGCTGTTACTGTGTGTGTGTGAAAACACAACATCCCCTATGGAAAAGAAAAGGAAAAGTTGAGACAGCGAGTTCTCATTATCTGTACTAAACCTAGTCAGTCGTGGTGCTGAGGGAACTGTAAACATAAATTAACCAATCACTTTTTACAAGGATTTGGTTTACTTAGTAGCAATAGATAACCTGAGCAGAACAAGCCTCTTGCAAGCCTGCTCTTTACTCTGTCTTTGAAAGAATGGGAAGCCAGTAAAAGTACTCATACTACACATTTCCTACTGTTATTTCTATCAATAAGTATTCTCCAATTTTTATTTTCAGTTCTGTTTTTACTAGGGCTTTTTAGATTGTATGGTTCAAATTCATTTTTACTTTTTAAAGGATTACCTATATAGTCTAAAGGTAGAATTTCAAAACTATATCCCATAAAATTTTGTTATAAATAATTGTAAATGTTGTGTATGTGTGTTATCCTGCAATGACTGTTCATGCATGCTGCCACAGGGATGGGATTTGCAAGGTGGGGAATGTTTCAGCACCTAATAAAAGCAGATTGAACTTGGGATATGTTAGAAACTAATTCTTTCATTATGTATGTCATTTATGCAGTCAATAACTTTTTTAACATAGTAGTCGTCTGTGTAGTAGGGATTGCTTGAGTTTTGGACAGACAAAGTATGATTATGAGTAAAATAATATTCTTTTTGTAATTACTGGAGAGAGTAATTTACTTCCAATATGTGGGGGAAATGGTTTTGTGTTCCTCTGTCTCTGAATGTAGTAGAGTATGAAGACATATCTCCTTCGGTCAACACAACAAAATCTTAGGACTTCAGTGTAATTACATTCTGTGCTTTACTCCCAATTAAGGGTTTTTCCATTGGCAAATTGTTATTTTTCCCCAAGTACTTCCTTTACAAAAAATACATCTTGATTTACAAGTAGTTTATTCAATTCCTGATATTTGAAGAAGCTGAATTCCCACCGAAGTTTCTTTGCAGTCTCAAGTTGTTTCAAGCTTCCTCTCCATAAGAGGGGTGGAAAATGGTTGGCAACTGTGCATCTGTTTTTTTAAAAAGAAAACTTAAATCTCTAGTAGACATTTGATGACACATTTTAATCTCTTTGGAATGAAAGAGCCATTCTGTTACAATAGTTGGACATTTCAGCAACTCCTGGAGTTAGGTATATAAGGGAACTAATCTACCTCTCTACGGTGTAACTTGTATTTTATAACCCTTCTTTCCATCTTTTATACGTAAGGTTATATTTAGATTATATTCTCACTATTTCAAGTTAACTTCCACATTAATAAATTTCTAAATTTACTTCAGAACTGACCTTCTCATTTTTAGGTTGATATTCCACTCTTGGATTTTTTGGTGGAATTATGGTCTCAAGACTGAGCATTTAGGAGTTAATGTGAAAAATGGCACAGCACTTGTAATAGCTGAGGAAAATGCAATAAAATACAGGACAATTATTTTCTGCTTAAAAGTTTTTTGCAGCAGTGCCAGAGAGTGAAAATCAAACATGCTGGTGACTGATTGCATCTTGATTAACTTAAAGAATTTACAGCAATTAGTTCTGGTTTGTTATAGTCGTCCCTGAGTTGTAAATCCTTAAGGATTCGCTCAACATCCTAAACAACTGAGCGAAGATTTACTTTACTTTTCTTTACATCTTATTTTTTTCTCTGACAGTAGTTTAATGACAAGTTCTTGTTCATCTGATGACATCGATCAGGAAGAAATCCAGCTCGCTTTGCAGGCTGCTAAAATTGCTACCCGAGAAAAGATCAGATCGAGATTTCATGGCAGTAATGATCTTATTCACCGCCTTTTTGTCTGTATCTCAGGTATGACAGTATCTTATTGTTCTGAATGCAAAACTATTCAACCCTTTGGTTTTTTTGGTGCACATAAAGTTATGGTAGGGTAGGCTGGAGATGAAGGCGCAGGAAGACTGTTTTGGTGCCTAAGTTGCAGGCTGGTGTAGAAAGACATGTTACCTGATGGAGACCAGCTTACAGAATCAGAGATGCAGACTTCTTAGGCCTGTAGTAATGAAGAGTTCAGGCAAGCAACAGGTTTGACTGAAAAGTGCTTCCTTTTTTCTTGGTGTGCTGCCCTGTGTCTCCAAGGAAGAAATTTGATGCAACAGTTGTGTTTTGATGCAAAAGGAATCTCTTCGTGTTTTTCCCAAAGGACAACAAAGATACGCATCACACTGTAGGTAGCCTAAAGGCCAGAATCTAACTTGGCTGTTATGGAAAATTAGATCAATTATGAAATGTTACATTTTTATTCCTAACATAAACAGATGATCACCTCAAAAATAAATATGAGGCTGTTACTGATAGGAACAGACAAATTTAAATACTTTCTTTAAGGGTGGTGTAATAGTCTAGTAATGGCTTACCCATTTTCTCAAACTTGTAGGTGTTGCTGACCAGCTGCAGACAAACTATGCTAGTGATCTGAGAAGTATCTTAAAGACCTTGTTTGAAGTTATGGCAACCAAACCTGAAACAGAAGACAAGGAAAAGCAAAAGAAAGGTAAAGAGGCTTAAACATTTGTTTTCTATAGTGAATTTCTGCTGGTAGCCCCATGGGGATCCAAGGGGGTTTCCCTTAACATTTTCTTAACTTTTTGACAGAGCTTATTAGATGGTGACTTGACCTAAGTTTTAAAAAAAAAAAAAAAATCATGGAACCAGACTTGAAGGTCACAGCAACTTAAACAGGTTGAAGCCACTGGAAGTGTAGGTACACAGGAGTATGTCTTGAGGAAAATGTTGAAAGAGTTAAAGCCTTCAGACTACGTTTGTTCATTTCCATATTCCTGTGTATAACAGAAGAGTCTTGTCACCCCTGTAGTCGTAACATTATGTATGCAGGCTTTGGGGTCCATAGATAATATTTTTTTCTCCCCAGTATTGTTTCACACTGGACACATTTTAATTTACCAAGATGTATCTTTGATTCTGAAGCTTAAATAGCTACGTAAAAAGAGAATACTCAGCAAGATGCTGATATCTATCCTGTCTTGTAGAAATTGCAGAATGCTGAATTTGGCTTCAGCTTCAAAATAGAAAAATATCCACTTTTGAATCCTAGGTAGTTAAGATAACAGAACTAGAACTATATCGTGAGCCAATGCAAGAAATTTTTTTCTGTCACCATTTTGATTATTTGTTTTTCAAAGAGGCAAGTCTGCTAACTTATCTAAAAATAACCATGTCATCCCATAAAGACTGCAATTACCTTTGTCCTTCATTATGATTAGAACTATCAGCATATGAAGGTTATCAAAGATAGTTTTTCCCTCTCTTTCCATGTGACTGAAAACTTTTAATTTCCCCATTCTCCCAGTTTCATGTAAAACCACTGACGATTTTATGTGAAACTGAGTTAAAATTTAGTTAAATTTACTGGGGAAAACCTCCAGTCCAAGCCAACTCTGCAGTAGGATAATCCACAACATGTATTACAGTCCTTTACTATTTGTGGTTGAAACTTCCACAACATTTTTATGGTGGCAGGACGTCACAATGAGAAGAGAAAATGGTCTTTTTTTATTGGCAAGAAAAAATGGGGTTAGACAGAATTGCTGAGGTGAAGAACAAAAGAGCTCCTGAACATTCCAATAAGCGTAATAAAGAAACTGAAGCTGTAAAAAATTATCAGTAGGAAATATATTAGTCAACAGTACCTATTTGGAATAATTTCTGATGGATGAACTATTACATTAAAAAGAAGCGTTGACAACAGTAAACACAAACAAAATGAGTGAGTGAAAGTCAGGGACTTCGGGGAAGAAATTTCTCTTTGATATATGTGATTTGATATGTGTGGTTCACCTAAAGAATCTCTGGTTCTTACAATCTACTTCTTTTGTAAAGGATCCAAGTTAAGAACTGGGAAATAAAATACAGGAGAGAAGTAAGAGGACTGTATGTTCTGTACTAACAGCATCTTTCATTTCTGTTGCCCTTCCAAGGAGGGAGAGGAGACACTTAAATCATGGTTTGCGTCAGGGTAAAGAAAAAGCACATGTAAGAGGGTACATATAGATGCCACTGTAATCCCAGAAGTCTTAACATGGGTATTTCGGTTGCAAATTGGAAAAATTACAGTACTTTTGGGTTTGTTTTTCAGTTAATCAGGGTTTAAGGAACGCAGCACTGGAAGACTGTGCTTTATGTCAAGAAACTATATCATCCTCAGAACTTGCAGCAAAAGCCAGAGATGGGGACTTTGAAGGTACTGTTTTTTTGTTTGAAAATTAAAATGAGACAACACTGATGTATTAAAAAAATAAATCATTAAAATTAAAAGAAAACTCAGAGTTTGGCTCTGTTAAGTGACTATCAAATGTCATGGTATGTTTTGGAGACAAAGTCAGGTGATAAACTGAGCATATTTTCTTTCAGATTTTTTTTTTCCTAACAGCCTCATGGAACTCTGATCTACGATTTGTCATACCCAGTATGAATTCCTTTGTGTCAGTAGAGGAAGGTTCTGTTTAGTAAAGGCTTTAATATAGCCTAAGATGTTATGTGTGACAAGTTTCAGAGGGTTGTATTCTTAGCCAAATCTAAAGAGGTCTTCTATATGATTTGCTGTATGTAGAGGTGCTACTTTTTCCCACTGTACCTTTCATGTTTTCTTCACATTTTTGTTTGATCAAAATATTTTGGTTATTATTTTCATATTCTTCACCATATTACTTCAAAGAGAAATTTAGTTTCAGGTAAGTCTGCTGAGGTTACTTGAATCTTACTGAATACTTTATAAGAGTGAAGAAAAGTGCAGGTTTCAAGGTTTGGTTGGGATTCAAGCATTCTGAGAGCTCAGAAGTTTTTGTTTCTCTTTTTATCTGAGCTGCTGCAGGAGCGCTTAGGAGTCGGTTATGGACTATAGCCCTAGTATAGTAAACATAGTGTAAAAAATGGATTAAAAGATATCAGAGCACTTGCAGCCAAAGAATAAGGAAAGAGAAAGTAAATATATGAGATGGAGCAAATAAGAAAGCAATCAGCTTTGATGTTTGGGGCTAAGTGGTAGTTTCAGCACACCAGGAGCCCAATTACTAGAGCTGTGGTGTCTCTGTGGTCAAGTGAGAAATACAAGACAACCATCAACTATGAAACTGTATCTAAGCTTCCCAGAAATTCAAGTGTGCTGTAATTTCCCTGTGCTTTAAAACTTTGATCTATTGTTGTCTATTTGTCCACACACACTACTGTTCTTCCAGTGAGAGGTGTTGAATGCTGCGTGACTGAGAACGGAGGGATAAGCAGTATACTTCTCCGCTTGTATGTGAGAGGGGTGACTGACAGAAAAGGAATGTTGGTTAATGTCATTCATGACAAAGATCAGAAATCACAGGGCAAGGGGGGAACCAAAACTCTTAAAAGATTAGGTTTTATAGTAATGCTACATATTTGTTATTTTGTGCTTACATAAACCCCATGGTTTGTGCGCTCACCCTTCTGAAGCTGCAGGCTGAAATATCTCCAATCTTACCCATTTATTTAGAACAGCAGGGCTAATTCATGTATAATACACTGTATAAATATTATCTCTTCTGGAGGAAGGTGATTTGGTAGCAGATAAAGAGCTATTCAGTAGTCATTTTAATTGATTTTTCTATTGTGCCATAATTCAGAATGTCACAGAAGTTGCAGTAAAGAACAAATCTTTAAGCAAAATCCTTACCACATATAGGCTGTATTGGAGAAGAATGCCAGAGATTATTCTTTCTCTACCATTTCAGTTCTTATTCTTTTGTTTTGGGTCGATGCTTGATGCTCTCAGTGAATTGGACTTAGAGAACTTGCAAGCAAGTTATTTTGAACTTCAGGATGCTGAATAACCTTCTCACAGCAGATGTACGTGTTTGTCACAGCAAAGTCACTTTGCTTCTCTGGCACGTTATTCAGCTTTTAAGGTTCTTCAGCATTTCGTAGCATCTTCTGTTGGCATGGGGAAGGTTTTGTGTTTGGAGAAGTGCAGCCTATGGCTTGTTATTTACTGAAATAGAGGGCAATGCTCTGGGGTCTTAGGTGATGTTATAGCCACACAGGAGTGTGGTAAAGGGCAATTTTTGGAGTTACAAGGGCCCCTGCAGCACCCAGGCAGTGTGAATCAGTTAGGTTCCTGCCCTAAGCGAATGGTAAAACCCAACCTGTAGTATTAATAGCATGTGCAGATAACTGCAGCAAAAACAACTCCCTGCCTGCACCTTTGTTCTGAAATAGCGGCTGTTTCACCTCGGCCTGTGTGATGGAAAGTGCAGCCTTGTAGGATAATTCCCTTTTGAAAAGTGGAATTGGATGCCAGAAGGAGCTTGGCTACCCTGGCACAATGTTTTCCCGTGCTAACACAGCCAGCCAGGCAGTGCTCCTGCAGGTACTCTGCTTTTGGTTCCTATGCTTCCCTACTCATGGGGAAGGCTTGGGCATCTCTCAATCAATCTCCTGGCTGACTTTCTCTGGGAGTCTTACATGGCTTGTATATAGGTTGCTATGCTATAGGTACCTACTGCACAAATCAGTACAGCTCCTCTGATGTACACTAACTACTGTAGTCTGCTGTTAGCTTTCAGATTTGCTGATGGGCAGGAATTTTCTGTATCTCGGAGACAGTGTCCTGGGGAGCTGGGAGCTTAGCTCCACCTTCCAAACCAGAACAAAACACAAAAGGTCTGCCAAAAGGGACATCTGAAGTGGGTTAATTTATTGAATTTGTAGGAACTGTCTTAACACCTATTCTGTCCCCCTCTCCTCCAATATATTCCAGGTCCTTGTCCCTTTAGATATCGCTGCACACATCATTAGAAAAAAAGTCTGTACAGTGCTGCCAGCAATGACAACTTGTGACCTAATGGGATACATGGTTTATCCAGCATAAGGCATAAACACAGAGCAGTATTTTAACCTCAGCAGCCATGTGCCTTCCTCTGCCATAGAACACCTCCTCACCTACCTCATTTTTCTGATCACTGTGGAAGCAACAGCTCCTGACTTTGTGCTAGGTGATGTTTGGGTGCAGATGACAGCATTGCACCAAAATTAATTATATCCCTTTTTGTACATCATTTCCCCTTCAGGTCCCTCTTAATGATTTCAGCTGAAAGTGTAAACAATTGAAAGCAAATGAGCACATTAGTAGCTCCTCCCTTCTGCCATTGTGGCAGAACATAAGCATGTATCAAATTGAGAAAGCCCAGCAAGCTACCTGCCAGGAAAGCTTTTTTCAATTATCAAATAAATCCCTCTTACCAAAAGTACTCAATGTTTAAGATTGCATCCAATCAGTGGTAATAAAGAAAGAAAGCAAGCCCAGCACCCTGAACAAATAAATGAATAGTTTTAAGATTCTACTGAAGGTTCCAGCCTCTACTCAGATTATGAAGATGAATCACTTGTTCTTGTCAGATTTCTCATTCTTACGGTATATAAAACCCACCAGCTGGTCTGGGTCATAAAACAAATATGAATATGTATCATGAGCCAACTGACATTGGCAGGGGTAGAAGAGTTAAATCCTGTGACCTTCTGAAGGTTGAAATACAATAAACTACGGATAAATTGGCATTCCCAAACGAAAGCATTTTCGAAAGTACAGATGAACCTATGGTGCATATGTTCATCTTTGCTATCCTAATGCTCTAGGACTTTTTTTCATGGAAATATATGTATTTATACTTCACAGAGTATAATAAGCATTGTATTTTTTATAGGGAAAAACATTTGTTGTCCTAGAAGATAAAATTAATTTATACAATATTCCATAAATGAGTTTTAAATATAGTAAAATTTCATGCGCTGGTTGTATGATGGAGATGATGTCCAGTGCAAACAAAGTTCTATGTATAAACTTAAAGGAATCTGTAGTGGCAGCTGCTCAGCAAAAAAACAGGGCGGACTCTTCACTACCAGTGGCGCTTGCTCTGAATTGCAGTAATGTCAGAAGGGGTATGTGTCCCAGTACGTTTTGTGGTACTGCCTTTCTCCCTGTGTCCTGGTGAGCTACCAGCCAGCATGGGGAGAAGGTTACTGGAAAGTTCCTGAGCTCCAGCTGCGGACAAACCACTGTTGGGTAGGTAATAAGCTGACCAAGAAGTTTGCATGATGCTGAGAGTGGACAGCATGGGTCACACATGTGAATTACAGCAAACCTCCCCATTTGAAAATGGAGGAATTGTTCTTAGTTAACCCAGTGTAAATGTATCCCAGCTGGGACAGAGCTGTATCATTCTCAATGTATTATTATAGCTTAAAAAAACCCAAACATCAGGAATGTCGATGTTTGTTGTTCTGACATTTGTGTGTCTGGGATCTTGTTTCCAGCCCAACATAAAACTTGCTTTGTATTAGCCAACACTTTCCCATATATGCACATACACAGAGTAACTTTTAGAAATCAGAAGGCAAAACAGAGCATTATGAAGCTGTCATTGCTCCATTAAAGTATTTGCTATAGCATCTCAGCACTCTCTACATCCTTACATTCATTTTTGCTCCTTATTACTCTAGCATCCGTACAGAACTGCCTTGCTTGCTGCCACCTGGTTATAGCTCCAACCATAATGGATTTGCTGTGGCTGCCAGTACAAATAACTGTTTGTGCCAAATGGTGTTAGCATCTGTTTTCTGCACAACAGCAGGCTATTTCTCCTTGATCCCTTTCCATCTCGTAATATTCCAGCCCACCCGCTTTTGTCTAGTCACAAGTCCTTGCTGCTCTCCAACCAGCAGCATGAACACAATTCAATAATTTATGGTCCCAAGGCTCAAGCTTTTGTTCTTCTTGCAATAAAAAGTCACAAGGTCAAGAAAACTCATCCATGCTACTGTATGTGCAGAATCTAATCACCAGGAGTCTAGAATTAGCTGTCAACTCTAGCTGAATGCTTCTATTTCTTGTCCTCTACACGCCTGTGCATACTCTATTATTTATAATGATGACCAGCAACACTTTCTAAGTGAAAGAAGTTAAATTGTTGCACAGTTCAGTGGCCAAACGTATTCTGTCCACATAACTTTTAACTTTTTCCTTATTCAGCAGCTCTTGCTCACACTGTGCGAGAGAAGAATCTAACGTCGTTTTCCATACTGAGGCAATGTTTTATAATCAACTGAGCGTATTTAATCATGCATGTAAGACTCCAGGATTTTGTACAGGTTTTGTATTGTATTGCAATAATTTGATCTGACTGGCATTTTAAAAACTTGCTCAGAGCCTTTTACCTTTGCAAACACTATCCCCCTCTGTCAGCACAGTGTGGAACTTGTTGAGCTGTCGTTGCAAGAGGAGAAAACATCCCATAAGAACTGTAAAGCACAGGCTTACTCAGATCCACAGTGACAGGACTGGGATTTTGATTAGGCTTGAAATTTTTTGTCCTAAACATACGCTATTGACTATTTTCTTCTGACGTGTATTATGTAGATCTACGTTATCAGCTTGCTTCTAGTTTGTAATTGCTGGTAGCTCTTACAGAGAAAGACTCCTCGTAATGGTTATATGGAAGGTCCAAGTCCTTGGTCCATCTGATGTAAAGTGAAGATTTGAACCGTATTCCAGTGGAAGACGGTGTTTTCTACCAGAGTTGTTCCATTTGATGTAAATTATTATTTTGCAAAAAAAATGAGTTGCTGATCAGGTACACGTACGGAATGGGCACAGGATGCCGTCGTTCAGGGTCGCGTTGAGTTAGCCAGAGCAGGTGCTTCTGCACAAGTCTGCAAAGCTCTGTGCTTTAGTGAAAGCTTTCTAGATCTGGACAAAAGCTCTGTCCTCAGAAAGGTGCTTGACAAGCGCTACTTGAAGCTAGTAAGTCTGTTCCTCCTTTTTCATCTTACCTCCAAAATTTTCATCAAATATTGTTGAAGCAGAAAAATTATTTTTATTGAAAATTTTCAAGCTGGCTGTCATCACCACCAAATCTACTGAGCAACAGTAAAGAGTATTTTGGTGCATGTGTCTTAGGAATCTCATATGTAAGTCAGAGATTGCCCAGAATGACATACTACGTGTGATAAAGGACAAAAAGGTTCGTCTTACTGTGGTAGTTGAAGTGAGGGGTGAAGTCATGTCACCTTAGTTTTCTGCTTTCCATACTTAATACTGTGAGAATGTACAACTCCTGCTTTCATCAGAGGAGCCTCAGCAAGCCCATCTGACCCGGTTTGCAGCTGTGAGGGTAATGCACTTGGATGGCTGCAGTGGTCTAAGTTCCACAGGCTGCTGTAGGAACAGCCCTCTTAAGGTGAGCTTGGCAGAAGTACGATCAGGGTTATGCGTGATGTGCTCTGAAATCAAATACATGAGTGCAGGAGGAACTTTGAGTTCAGCATTAGCATTACATAAAACAAATGTAAAATGTAAAAGCAAAAGATGCAGAAAGGGTCTTCTGTGAGTTGTCTGGCCATAATGCAACCACCACCGCAAGCCTCAGGGTTTTAGTAGCTGCTCTTCTACAGGGAGTCATGATGTGCATGTTTTCTGATTTGCTTTCCAGCATAATGTAGGCATATATATACCATAATGTATAGATTTGCGAGATTAGCCTTTCTGCAAGCTCCAATAACTTCTGGGATTGTTTCCCTCAGTCTCTTGTTTCCCCAGTCTCTTGTGTCTTGGCACCCCTGAATGAACTTTAGCTTTTCTGGTCTAATGTTGTTTTAGTCAACAATGTTGATGGATCCGGATCCAGGCTCTCTTCCTCTTGAGTTCTGGGACACAGAGATGTTCTCCTTGGCTTTGTAAGATTAGATGGGTCTGCAGTAGGTCAGTTGCACATATTTAAGCAAAATTAATTCACATGTGCTTTTTTGGCAGTTTACAGTCTCTGATTATTTTTTTATCATAATGATGGTTTTCTTAAAGCTCCAGCATCTTGGATTTATGTGAGATTTTTAACTTGAAGAGCAGAAAGCTTTTTTCGCTAATGAGGTTGCATAGACATGTAAAGGTGAATTCTAGAAGCTAGAGCATAAATGAATAAAAAGACCATAAAATGTCATGAATTATGAGAGATCGTACTGCAAGATTTTTGAATGGTTGAGAGTTGGGAATACTGTTCCTCCTTTTTAAATGCCTTTTTCTGTCTTCACACTATTTAATTTTATCCTGTGCCTTTTCCTTTCTCTAAACATGTTTCTTATCTGTTTAAATACTTTTTTCTTTTCCTTTCTCTGCCTTTTTTGTCTACATGCTTTTAATATTTTCTTCTAAAATACTTCTGTAGCCTTTGTCTCCTTAATCCCTTCCCTCCCTTCCTCCTCCTCTTTGATGTCAGTGCTGTGGTCTTCATCCATTTCCCTACTGACTTCTCTGCGCTCTCATTGCATGATAAAGCAGTGGGCCAATTAGCCCACGAACAAGTTTTTCCCTCCATTCCTTGTACAAATCCCCAAAGCACAGGCAGATAGTGCTTCAGAGGCTGGATGTTTCCATTTGCTGCTGCGTGCAGAGCTAATGGAGCAGCGTAGCCCAGAGAAGGTCTGTAACATAAAAAGCCTGCGGGTGCAGTACTGCTGCCCTGCTTCCAGCACATCTTCAGGGTAATGCTGGGGGTTTCATTTGTATAACTCGCTCTGCTCCTCAGATGGAGGCTTCATCCCCTCATGAGACTGCTCTGCAGTGAATATTTCACAAACCTGTTCTATAAAAAGGCTGATGACTCAATACGTAAGTCAGAAAGGCTGCTCCTGAGGTTGAGCAAGATGAGGCTTGTGAGGGGACTTAGGGGTGTGATCCCGTTGCCACTGGGGTTGTGTGGGCTTGGAGAGACCAAATCGTTCAGGGTTTCATCATTCCTGCCCATGTGAGCTCTTCAGCTCTAATCCAGGGTTGGGTTTAATTTCTCAGCAAGTGCATCCTCTCAAAATGAAGCCCCTGTGTGTGTACTCAGTGCAAGGGCTTTCTCCCTCACAACTGGAGCCAAAGGCATAGGGCAAATGGCCCTAAGTTTCTCATTTCAGATGTTACTGCGGGACTGCACAACCGCATGGTGTTGGGCAAGACATTTCTCTCCTGATTTCTTCCCACACAGATTTACTGACTGTAGCTGGGTGATGAGGATTAAAGCAATTAATGTTTGTACAGCATTTTGAATGCTAAAAGCCGTTACATAAGTAAGTGTTACTATTTGGGGGTGTGCTGCAGTGCAGCTGAGCACACCATGCACAGTGGGGTTGTTAGGAGGGCACTGCAGCCCAGGAACAGAGGGGCACGGGGCTGGCCGCATAGCCCTCTCCAAGGGCTTTACTGTCCTGGAGTCTGTCTGGGGGAAAATGTGCCCTTGAGCTCAGTCTGCTGATGTGCGAACTGTGTGAATCAGCTGACATGACACTAATGTGGAGGTAAAGAGAGACCCACTAATGTGGGAGAACGTTCTGTAGGGAGGGTTATACTGTTTCTATACATTGAGTCCCACTAACATGTGAGTTTGTATTTTTTATGCAATTATAAAAACAAAGTTTGCAGATGAATTCATCTGGCAGTCAAGAAATTCTGTAACCATGGACTATATGACTGTTATGAGTTTATAAGGTCATTATTTATCAAATAAATTTGCTATTTCTCATGGGTGGGGGTTTTTTTTGCAAGTTTTCTTTTTATTTAGCACTGGAGACAAATCCATACAAGGTCAATTAAAAAATTATTTTTTCAACATCGCACTTCAAGGACAAGAACAGAAAAAGACAAACAAACCAAAACCCAAGTGGTAAACACCTGATAAGAAAACCTGCTTTCTGTGGATGAGCTCCAGAGTTTTTGTGGTGTTTTACTTAGCTTATAACGTGTCTGGACTAATCAAGATCCAAGGGAAGGGAGGGGTTATGGTACTGGCTGCTGTGGAAGTTGCAGTTCATGTTGGCGTGTTGCGGTTTGTACGAACAAAGCCTGTGTTTTGTGGATTTTCTGTGAATATTAAAACTAGTAACTAGCTGAACATGGTAGCCCACATTATCATGCAGTTGATAAAGCATCTGTAGGAAAGTAGGCATCTTGCCAAGCCTGCTTCCACCATCTCTGTGTTCACTTGGGTGGGAGACCTCATAGCCCAGAGCTTGAATAACTTCCTAAATTTTGCTGTCTAACTCTAGTGAGAATCAACGGTTAAATAGTTAAATCCCTGAAAACATAATTGAGGCTGTGTAGTCTAATGGCAAGTTTGAAACAAGGATATCCATATTGGCTCAGCTACTTTGGAATGTATGTGATAAGGGACTTGCTGGATGGAGAACATGGAGATGCTTCAAGGTCAGCAGGCTTGCCATGGTTTCAGATCAGAGATTCCTGCGTAAGCGATAGAAAGTTCTCACAAGTTTTTGATCTCAGGAAGAAGTTCTTCATGGAGAGGGTGGTGAGGCACTGGAACAGGTTGCCCAGAGAAGCTGTGGATGCCCCATCCCTGGAAGTGTTCAAGGCCAGGCTGGATGAGGCTTTGAGCAACCTGGTCTAGTGGAAGGTGTCCCTGCCCATGGCAGGGGGGTTGGAACTAGATGATCTTGAGGGTCCCTTCCAACCCAAACCATCCTGAGATTCTGCAATTCTATGAAAATTGGAATCACATTAGGAGTAAGCGTCACTGGGCAAGTTACATGTGGTAGCTGTAGAGGTTGCAGAGAAGGAAAAGAATTGAAAAGGAAAATCCCTTGGTTTCTTTGCTATTAATGCTTCCACTTAAGCTGGCTGTCCTGCATCTCCTTGCTGCCATAGGAAAGCCTGCCTCTGAAGCTGGATTTTGTAGCCTTGTGTCCCCACAGAGCACATCCTGGTGAACTGTTCCAGGGATGAGGTGAAGGCTTCTATGTGTAATCTCCTTTTTTTTTTTTTCCACCACATTGGTCATTTCTCAGTGCACAGATGTTGGGTTTTGGTTGCTGTCCCTATAGTTGTGCCCTTTATCAGACCAGTTTGTTCATTAAGTGAAAGATTGTTTCCTTAAAGTCGTTTAACTTCCAAAATACTGTGGAGGAGCCTGTAAAAGCTGAGTCAAGATTTGAAGCTCTCTTTTGTTTTTATTAATCTGCTTTTTGAATATTTTCTGCATTGAATGCTATCTTCTTTTTACTTTCAATTTGACAAATATTGCAATGTGACAAACACATGAAAACTGGTCAGGGTTATATTTGAACAAAAACACTGGATTTTTCATTTAATTATCTTCTTTCTGCCTTTACCTGTAGCCCTCTCGACCTTCACATTAACTGCAGCATCTATTTTGCTGTTTGATAATATGCTCTTTGAGACAGGGATCTTGCTTCACAGGTTTGTAAATCAGCAATTGCAGGGGTTGCGTACTGTAAATAATATTTGGAGAGGAGATGTGTGCAGGGAACTTGAGTAAATGCATCCAGCAGTTCATGTTCACTGTGTCCGTAGGTTCCTTCTGGATAGAACTTGCTTTGCCCTTTGTTAGATTTTTAACAGCTTAATTAAGCAGTCGGCTACATTATCTCTGCACTTGTTATTTTAGGCTCTCTGAAGTCATGTCAGCCTGTCACTAGCAGGAGCAGCTCAACAGAAGTGAGCCTAATACTCTCTTCTTGCCCAAAACCAAATCATTTCCCTGCTTGGCTTTTATGAGAGGTTAGAGATCTCACAGGAGAAACAAAGAACTGCAGCCTGCTCTTAGGGGTAATAGTTGAATTGTTTGTCTGCTAAGTCTCATGCACTTGATTTTGTGGTTTTGTTGTAGTTACTGGTGACTTCCAGTAAGAGGCCTAATAGCTTACCAAACAGTAATCGGGCTCCAAGTTTATTATCTGTAGAGTTGCTTACCTAGTGGCAGAGCAGCAGTCAGCCTTTCTGCAGGGAGGGCTGAAGAGGCTGGGAATGATCTCTGCTCAGCTTGTTTTGATGGCTGGGTGCATTGACAAAACCACCTGTGCTCCAGCTCTGCTTTAAATCTCTTGTCTTCTTACTTTGCCAATCTCCTTTTCCTTGCCACTTTCACATATCTCATTTCAAGTCCAGAGCTGTCGTGCGCCATTTCAGTGCCTGCTTGCTCTGCCCCAGAGGTGGGCGCCTGGCAGAGAAGTGGGGAGCTGAGCCCCCTTGGGCATCCTGAACTCACCCAGCTGCCTGGTCGCAAAGCATCTTGAGGAACTCGGATGAAAGCAGCTGCTGTTATATTTTGTTCTCCCTACTCCCTTGAGGATCTGGTAATCACATGTTTGTTTTCATTCCCTTGTGATTTATGTTCCCTTTTGTTGCTGTGTTTCTGACAGATCCTCCTGACTGGGTTCCAGATGAAGTCTGCAGCTACTGCACTGCGTGCAAGGCTCCTTTCACAGTCATTCGCCGGAAACACCACTGTCGGAGCTGTGGCAAGGTAAGGACTCCGTCAAACGTGAGAAACTACCCAGGGGAGAGGACAGCAAATTTATCCGTACCACAGAAACTCAACTGCACAGCAAAATGCAGATGCTTGGCCAGGGTTTTCAAGTCATGAGCGTTTCTGTGTGTCTTGGCTGTCAACTGCTCAGCTTAAGTCTAGAAAGTGGCAGAGAGGGTTTGGACTTGTACGCAGCAATAAGTATCTGGCTGCTGATAAGCAGAACGCCCTGTTGAAATGCTGGAACCAACTCCCCGAATCCAGAACCACTCTGGACTATTGCTTTAACACACGGCAGCAGCCTGCGCGGCGAGGGGCGATGCGCAGCTCAGCTGCAGGGACACCGTGTCCCTCTGCTTACTCTCTAAACCTGTGCAGGAGGACTGTGGTGTGTAGAGCTGCCGCTTTGCAGAAGAGCGAGCAGGGGAGAATAAAGCAGTCATGTGCCTCAGGAAGCCAGGAATCTGCAATCCTATTTCGCTTGCTTGCTGGTGTACAAGTTAAAAAGGAGGAGGGTAGAGAAGCTGGTTTAGGTATCGTTATAGTGGACTTGCAGGAGCTTTGGAGATACTCACAAATATTTCCCTAGTCTGTCTTTGAAACCAATGGAGAGAGATGCTGCTTTTCATCTCTGGTGGAGCTGCCCTCCCTTGTGACCTGCAGAGACAGGTCTGCCTTGGCCAACCTTGGTGCTTGGACACCCGTGTCACGGACGCTAAGCACAGCCAGATTAATTGGCCATCGGGCTAGGAATTGCCTGTGGGGAGCTCTCGCTTGCTGTGCTGAGCAGGGTGGTGTTGCCGAGGGACAAAAGCCCAGTGTGTACAATCTTCTCTCCCCTTTCTTGAAACCAGATTTGTTCCACATGGTTCTTCAAAGGAACTAAAGCTGAAATCTCCCTCCTTGTTTTTCAGATCTTCTGTTCCCGCTGTTCTTCCCACTCTGCTCCATTACCTCGTTATGGTCAGATGAAGCCTGTCCGTGTTTGCACTCACTGTTACATGTTCCATGTCACTCCTTTCTATAGTGACAAAGCTGGTGTCTGACATTCTGAGCTACTGATGTGTCTTCTGGAGTCTTACACGGACTGATAGATTTGACCTCAGCCAAGAATTAACGTGAAAGAGGGACCCCGTGAGGGCATATGGACTAGGACATCCATTATTATAAATTTTGTACAGACAGTTTTTATTGCATTTTACTAAGCTGCTAAAGGGAAGTATGAAGCGTCTGTACCGCTAAGGCTACAGTACAGTCTTCCATAAATTTATAACATTAATGTTACGATGCCATATGCAGAACAAATGCACTGTGTGGAAGGAAATAGGGCTCAGAGAATTGAACAAGCATCGCTGCTTATCGTGCACGCTAGGAACAGAGTAGCCGGTCAGCTAGTCCATCCCAGCAAATCAGTCCCAAAGCTCGGACACTTCTGTGCTCACTAGAATACCAGCATGGCTGTGGATGTCAACGCTCTCCCTCCTGCTGCCGTTTAAATTTCCTGTTATAGATTTTTGCTACCTGTGCTAGGATGAATTAAAGCAAAACTATTTCAGATCCGTATTCGATATTTACAAAGGCCAAATTTTCTTTGAATCACACAGGAAGCACTGAGGGTCCTTAAGCAGTATATTTCCGTTGCCTTTCATTTACTGAGCAGAGCAATAACTCCAAGTTGTCTTCTAAAAGTTAAGTTTTATAACTTCCAGTTCCCTACTTTGGAGCTTTGGAAGTATTTATAATCTGCATCATTTAGGTGAAATCCTGTTAATAGAAATATAACACAGAGCTTTGGTTTCTATATCAGCATTTAAAACTTAACAAACTTCAGAGGAAATTATTACCAAATGAATAAATTAATACTAAAATACATATTTTTGAAAGAGTTTAGCAGCAAAATTCAGCAGAAGCGACACATTATTTCTCCCATATTGAGTTTTTAAAGCGTTTTTTGAAAGGGGAATGTGTAATGATCTATTCAAGATGTACTGTAGAATGGCCAACCACAGAAGGGTACTTGTTGTCCACATTTGGCAGAGTAACTGTGTAAAATACTGCATACTCTTACTTCACTCATGCTAACAGCTCAGAAGACATTTGTCTTTATTTGAAGCACTGGGGATTAATTTTTATCTCCACTCAGAGAGGAAAGAAATAAGA
Source organism: Eurypyga helias (assembly GCF_000690775.1). NCBI lineage: Eukaryota > Metazoa > Chordata > Aves > Eurypygiformes > Eurypygidae > Eurypyga > Eurypyga helias. Next base: position 18,104 of record NW_010230663.1, read on the forward strand.
CTCACACGGATTCATGCTCTGATCTCACACAAACCGTTTGCAGTAAGAGCTCCCCAAGCACTGAGGTTTCAAAGGCGTTTGGACATGCTTTGAGTTAGCCACATGAAAAGCAAGGCAGTGTGTGCTGCGGTTACAGAGGAAACGAGATCAAGAGCTCTTTGCTGTATCCCCTTTCCTGACTCGCAGTGTTGCACACTGTGTTTCCAAGTGATAAATACAAAAGAGGATGAGGAAGTTGTTTGTGGCATCATGCTCAAGAGAGGCCATCACTCAAACTGATAAAGCAAAACTGGCCAGTGTTGACTTTTTTTTCTTTTAACTGACTTTTCAGGGGCACATTCCCTTTGTAACGTGGTTTAATATTGTGTTAATGAGCCATATAGGTTACAACGGTTTGGCACTACAGTCGTTCAGCATCCAATGGAACAGCTTCACTTAGTCACGTGTAATGCACAAGCCTTACGATGCTGTTTGTGGACAATGTCAGCTATGATGAGTTATCCTCACCTTATTTCTATTTTTATTATTATTTCCTTGAAATCCTTCCCATGGAATCCTTGAGTTGGAGTGTCAGCATTCACCAGAGTTTGGAAAGGCATGGGCGTGGGAGGTGGGTCCTGTGGTGGAAGCAATGATACTTATTCAGGCTTAAATCTCAGGCTTCATGTTGCAATGACTATTGCAGTTTTATTTTTAGAAAAAAAAAAAAACCACACAACAAATTGAATGCTTCTTTTGTAGGATAAAAAAATACAACAAACTTCATTTGTGAAATTAAAATGCACAAAAAGTTGCTTCTGTGGGGAAAAAAAATCTTATTTAATGGACTGAATATTTATTCAAGCTTGTTTTTATTTTGTAAATGCTGTAATTCAGAATCATTTCCATAAATATGATATTTAAAGATCTCAGACACTATAGTTTCGTATGTAAATAGAGACTCCTATTTCTCTTACTGAAAAGCACAATGACTATATCAATACTAATATACATTTGCCTCAAGGAAGACTTTCATCTTGTAATCTCTTCAGATAATTAAAGTGTCAGGACTTTCTACTTCCATGTGCTGGATTGCTCTTTCATTTCGGGGTCTGTTTACGTGGAGTGACAGCTGCCATCCTGTCAAACAAACTGGCCTTAAGTCCTTCTCACTTGCAAATAGCATGAAAGAAGTGAGTTTAAATGTGATAGGGAAGTCGCCCGCGCGAGAAGGGGTGGTAAACCACAGCTGGAGCGCTAGCATGTCGCCGAACAGGAGGTGTACCTCTCATAAGTTTTATGAGAATTATTTTCCAGAGGGCTTAATGCCTGGCTTTGGGATGCCATTTCACCCAAGAAAAACCCGTGTTATGGTTCTGGGACAGTAGGTGCTTGGCTTCAGTGGTGCAAGAACAGGAAAATGTGATGGGAAGGCTGCACCCGAGTTTAAGATTGCATTGGAACTCACATATGTAACATTTAGGAGTGAATAATGCTGCCTTAAGGTGTGTATAAATAAATGAACAGTAGAAATGTATCCTAAAGGGACTTTATAAATGAGATGTGCATCCCTTCAGGGTTTTGAGAGACAAGGGGGATTTCATTTCTCCAAACCACGGCACTTACCCTGTTGGAGATACAGTGAGATAACAAGGTAAGAACGTTGGCAAAAGTGGTGGGAATTCACCTGGTGTTGGACTCTTGCGTGTCAGGTTCCCTCTGAATCTATGCTGTTTACAGAAAAAACAAATTCCAGCACACTCTGAAGTGATCCTTTCTAGATCTGTGCATATCCTGCAGTGTTTCCTGCTCTCTCCAGGTTTGTCAAGGGAGATGGGATCAGGGCTCCCTCTGCAATGAAAGGAACTTGAATTAAAAAAACTGATCTCTGCTTCCTGAGAATACTCCTGTCTGGAAAACTCAGAAATGCTCGAAATCGGCCACACGGCAGCTCAGCGCGGAGGAAGCTGGGTGGGAGTGATAGGAGAGGCAGATGACCCTTGTGTGCGTTGTCTAAGCTGGGAGGCAGGAGGAGGCAAGGCGGGGGGGTGCATGTGGGGGTGGGCGGTGGAAATAGGAGACTGGACTGGGAAAGCTTCAAGTACAGCTCCATCGCGTTGCCGCCTGGAGCTGGAGGAAACCACCAGCGTTCTCGGTGTCTCGTCCCCAGCTGAACTCGCTGTCAGTTTATGCAAAGTCAAAGCTGCTGGGTCTGCATCCTCCGGTTTCCATGGCAACCCCTGATAGCATCTCTCTGCCGAGTGCCAAGACTGCAGCACTCCATTCCCGCACAGGCAGGCACAGAGGCTTCTGCTTTCTGCTTCGTCAGAGGGATTTGATTGCTCAAACAGCTCTATTTGTAACGAAGATTTATGCTGCAGTCAGATGCTCACTGTGAACTCTATTTTCTGATGATAATATTTTATTCAATTACGCTTTATTTATGGTGCTTGTCTGGAAGAAATCTCTGTGGGCATCCTTTTGAGTATTTTTTGAGGGTCCTTTAGTTATTTTCCCTTCCCCGCTTCCACCCTTCCCCCCCCACCCCATCACCCAGCTTTTAGTGTCTGCTGTGTGCAAACTAGATGTCTTACGTAGCCTCCTTGGGTATCGTACAGACAGTGAAATATTAGAGGCAAGATTACACAATTGGGGGAAGCTTTCATCCCTATTGCTTCCTGGTCTTGCCCTTCAAGTTCCCAGGCACAGGCTTGTTTCAAACCCTCAGCTGCTGTCCTTGTACCTGCAAGAGCGTCCTGTACAGGGCCTGCCTGAGCTGTCGTGGGTCTTGCACCAAGGTGCTCCAAGGCCTGCAGTATTCCTGTACTTCATGGAGGGGAAGGATGAACCCTAAATCCCAGGTTTTAATAGCTGTTAGTAAATTACACATATTGCAAAGAATGTTTTCATTTGGCTCTCTTCTTTGATCTTAAACCAAAAAAATGGCAAAATACTAAGCCAGAAGGATGAAGAGGAAAAGACTTGTTAGAGCAAATCTGGAAGTGTGAAGATGAGGTTTTAATGAAATAATTGGTCTCTTTGAAAACAAGCTGTAACTGCGTGTGCTCGGAATGCTGGGGCTCATGCATAAATCAAACTGGGCAATTAGTCTTTCATGAGCCCATTTCATTTCTTGTTTTCACTGAACATGAAGGCTCTGAGGTGTAAAGTTTGATTTTTCCCTCCTGTTTTGCTTAAGATATGAAGTTGATTTGTCTTCTGCTCAGCTTTTTGCTGCAACCAACCAGCAGCCTGTTAGGGCTCCAGCCAAGCTTATCTGGAGAAGAGGAAATTCTTCTGCATCCAAAGGGATGCAGCCATCAGTGGGGCCTCAGGCCCCCTGCTCCGGACGCTCCTGAGCCACTGGCAAGGGGTGGTTCTCTGCCCCCACGGGCACAAGGCGACTGTGGAGGGGCTGTTGCTCGTGTGCAGTTGCTGAGCGATGCTGCCGTCTGCTCCGTCTTGAGCGTGAGATGCCTGCTGCAGCCCGGGATGCAAGGGACCGCTGCGCCTGGAACGGCAGAGCCAGCCAGCCTTCAGCTGTGACTGCCTCCGATATCAGAGACTTCGCCTTCTGGGAACAGCCCCACGCCGGGCACTCGGACCACTTAGCAAGCACTAACCTCGTCTTGTGGGGTGACCACTTTCTGGGCAAGATTTCAGTAGGGGTCAGCTCTCAGGTTATTATCTGGGATTAGGCTGCGGTGACCCCAGTATGAGGAGGGATGCCGAGAACCAAGTCCTGAATAGCATTTCTGCTGATAACTTCTCTGCAGTGACATCCTGTAAAACATGCTGAAAACATCTGAAAAAAATTCCTGAAAAAACGTGTCTGAACATGACTGCAGTGCCTCAGCCTTTTGGGACAGTGGAGGCAATCACGCCTCATCCTTTGGGGGCTGGGACGGCGGCTGCACCGTGGGCCATCACAGGCAGAGATCCTGGGTCGTGGGAAGTTGTGTGTCAGCAATGTTAAGAGCAGCGGGTCTGTCCGTGTTTTATTAGGGAAGGACTTGTACCGTGTCTCCTTCCTTTGCGTTTGGGGAGCCTCTGAGATCAAGTTTTGAGGCACTTGATAATTCTTTTTTCTGGCCGAGACCATTTGTGATTGTCGCTTTGTTAGCAGCTTTTCTGTGTATTATACAGCAGTAAAGCCTGCTGGTTTGGGGTGGGTTTTGTTTCCTTTTTTAAAAATTTATTTCACTTTCTTTGATTTCTCTGCAGAAAGCTGGAAATTAATAATTGAAGATATCAACAGAAAAATAATCACTTCTGCAAGTTCATAAATATATTTAAAAGGGAACTACCCTGTGATCGCTTGACTGGGAGCTGGTACAGAAAAATGTGAATCCCAAGTAGTTCAAAAGTCCTGGATGTCAGTCTCTGAACCGTCTGCTTTTGTCTAGAAGGATTTCTTGTAGCTAGTGGGAAAGATAATGTGGATGGATGATCTCTGAGGGAAATGGTCTCTCTAGTGGAGAACAAAAATAACAGGTTTGAGCCAGTGATTGTAACTCACCTTTGTCTAGAAATAACTCTTCCTTAATTTCAAAAAACAAAGAAGGAAACTGCCATACTCCCCATGTGAGGAAGCCCCATCCCAATAAGAAAATTCAACTCATTTGGTTGAAGTGTGTTGGAACAGAATATAAAGCTGTCACAAATTCATTCCACGACTGGATTTATAGCCTCTGACTGCCATGTTTTTGAGAGTTTGTTTCGGGACAGGACATCAGCCTTGCTGGGACAACAGAGTAGGAGAACCTTCAAGAGCACAGCTGGGCGAGGAGGTTTTCAGCATCACGTTTGCTCCTTGCATTCTAATTGCTGCCTTTTCTCTTACTTTTTTCTCTTTAAAGGAGCAATCTTGGAGTTAGACTCTAAACTGACTCTCAGGGAAAATACTTCCGTATTTCTTTCCCACAGGCAGCACTTGACACATGCCTGGTTTTCTGTGACCGGTCTCAAAAACTTACATTGTGAAAAGCTGCGGTTTTGGATGTGAACTTGCATCCAGATGCTGCCTCTGTGACACTTTTGTTTTACACTGGGCCAAGAGCAAAGTACTTGCTGCAGTAGAGAAACAATAAAATCAGGCTGGTGTAAAGCGTGAAGGCTTAAGGGTTTCGTAGGAGACACTTCTGGTGGTGCTTACTGAAAATACCCAAGTAGAGGGCCAGCCTCAGCCCCAAAAGGCAGAACCTGCAATCTCAGACCTGGCTGTGCAGCAGGAGCAGCCAGCCCCAGGGACACAGGACTTCGTTTCCCATTCTTTTGCTAAAATCAAATTCCAGAAAGAAGAGAGGCGGTGTCTTACCTGCTGCATTGAAGGTATTTTCAAGCAGCTTGGAGAAAAATCTGCTCAAGCACTTTGGGTGTGCTTACGCCTATATTCAGACCCAGTGTTAACAGAAATACTAGTCCTTGGCAGGTGGAGAGGGCGGAGAGAGGCTGTTGTCTTTTTGCTTGTTGATTATATTTTTAATTTTTTTCTGTTTGCTTGCTGCAGTAAGAAATTTAAAAAAGTGTTTGCTTTTTAAAATTCTCAAATTCCTATTCATGCAACAAATAATTCTCATAATGTGATCTAATTGCATAGTGCAAATAAATACCTATCATTAAATAGTATTTGGTTTTAAACAGAAAAGCCATTAACCCCCAATCAGGCGATTACAAAAGCACTTCCTCTGAGTACAAACAGCTCAGAAGGCATTGAGACACCAGCACAGTCTGATCAACCCTCTGCCCAGCGTGCTGCTCCTGGAGCCTTGCCAGTGCCCTCCCGAGGTTCAGATGTTGTCACGGCATTCGCTGCCAGAGGAAAATCCCTTCTTGCCAAATCCTATCTTCGTTGCGGCTCAGTGTGCTGCTGCGGGTCAGTGCTGATGGCTCTGCGAGCCTCTGCAGGGTTGCTTTTACCTGTGATATTTATAAAATGGCTTAAGCACCTGGCAAAAGGGAAGATGTAGCTGAATGGGGGAAGGTGTTGACCTAGCATCTGCTAAAAACATTCCCGTTGTGTTTTGGTGTGAGGGAAAAGCCATGGGCAAGACTAAGGCATTGGAAAGCGCACCTGATACTGAAGTCTTTGGGGCTGCAGTCTATTCAGTGGATCAAAGGGGAGGTTAATTGCACACACAACCAACTACCCTGTAAATGCCTATGCTGGGCACCCAAATCTGCTAAGCAGGGCTCCTCGGCTGAGCTGGCAGGTGGCTGATGGGCACCGACAGCCAAAAGTTGAGCCAACTTGAGCAAATCCGCGTGAGGAAGAGGAGGCTAATTCTCGTGGTGATAATCAGCTGTTGAAAGAGTGAACTGATATTTCTGCCGAACCCTCTACTTTGGTTAGGATTGCTAGCATTTTTACCATGGCATCGGGCTTCCCCCAGGCACAGCGGTGCAGCCGCCTGTGCTGGGACTAAGGCAGAAATGAATGCGCAGGGGGCTGCCCCGTGGTGGGGGCCAGGGGAGGTGCTAGTCATGGTGGTCTCAAGTTTACAGATGGATTTAGGAATTACCAGTAAGAGGGATTTCTCTGTGGGTTGACGTGTGGGAGGGATGCAGCAGCACAGGCAGGGCCACTCAGCACTCCCCACCTCCCGGTTTTACCCTGGAGTTAATCGTGCACCAGGGCTGGAGTCACACCAGCATTGGACTGTTACAAGCAGTGGGAAAGGTAAGGGATCAAACTCAAGGAAGAAGGGGAAATAGACTGCCATTTGGGAGCCCAGCTTCTAAAAAAGGGGAAGGAAAATCTCCAACAGCAAATTCTCCCTATTTTCTCCTATCATCAGCTCGAGGGACCGCTTCCCAGTTTGCCAGCAGCAGTTCTCCTGTCCTTGTGAGCTGGCTGTGATTTCCCACAGCGCTCATCAACACTGGTGTCACACCGAAAGCATCACTCCTGCGAACAACCAAGCTGGGCTGTGGGTACCATCGGTGTGCCACGTATGGGAACCGAGCAGGGCTGGGTGTGTCAAATCACTGCTTCCTCGAGCCCAGCCTGCACTAAAGAGGAAATGATCCTTAGCCAGGCCTTGGCTGATGGAGGCAGCGAGCGGGGAGTCATGTGCCTCCTCCTCGTGAACTTTAAGTCAGTTGTTTTAGGATTCAGGGAAAGCCTTTGCAGCCACTTTCAAGTCCTCTCTGTGCCCTGGTTCCCCCAACGCAGAGTAGGCAGCTTGTTTGCCTGAGGAACCAGGCGTAGAACACAGTGGCTGACCCTGCACGGACGTTTTGTTACGGTGGGTACAACAGAAGATGTAAGTAAACACCCTACACCAAAAGGCTCTGTTCACGTTCTCGCTGAGCAGAACACGTCAGCCCTGAAGGACCTGAGTGGGGAGCCGTGTCTTTCCCCTGCCTGAGCATGGGGAGTGGGCTGCTGACACCCAGCCCACAGGCATTTATTACTCTTCCCTTCAGGCAGGAGGGCCCGTTGTGAGCGTTCATCCCCGCAGCAGAGGCGTTGCAATACTGCACCACAGTGGAGTTCATAGGACATTGTATAGTAATTCCTTCCTTGACCCTGCAAACCACGCAGTACCCCTTATCTTTCCCCGCTAACCGCGGTACCGACATGCAGGTCCTGCCCCTGTCCTGCGCTGTAGGTATGTTCTCTCCATCCTACAGAAGAGTTTATTAAAAGACTTGGGAACGCAAGATCGGATCGTCCTGTCCTGCTATCTCAAACAGCCATGAATAATCCCTTTCCTAAATCATTTGTACCCCGTCACGGAGGTAAGTGCGCTTTACTGTACTCAGACCTTAATCTTCTCAGTAGACTGAAGGTCTTGGAGATGCCGAAGTCTCCAGATCCTGATCTTTTAGTGGCCCTTTGAAGCTTAACCTTGGATCTTGGAGGCAGTCCTCCTTGTTCCTCCTGCATGGCAAAGGATCTCGTGCTCAGTGCCTGTCAGCCGGACCTTTACCTAGAGACATGTCTGGTGGGAAGAAGGGAGCTTGTGGGAAACGTCTAAGCTGCTCTACAAGAAGGGTGTTGGGGCCTGTGGTGGCTCTGGGCTCCAGCCTGAAAAACACAGCTTCTCCGGGTCCTCCAAAAGCCATCAGTGTGCCATAGGTCCCTTTTCCCTCTGGCAGGCTGCTCTCATCCTAAAACCAGTCTCTGGCCTTCGCTTGGATTGTTAAAACTTCCCAGGCCTGCTGGGCACGTCAAGTGCAGGCACCAGTGGTCAAGCTGGACCTCTGGAGGCTAAATTCTGCTCCTGTCCCCATCGCTTCTCTCTGGGTCTACAGAAGCTGCTGTCTCAGCAGGTGCTTACTGAGATCAGAGGGTGGCTCAGCACATGAGGGTGCCGAGTGCTGGCTTCTGGTGTGGTGTCAGCCCGCCAGACACCTAAATCTGCTCACAGGGATGGGGAGCAGAGCTGCCACCTTGGGCTGGAGGGTGTGGGCCATGGCTGCTTTGTAACTGCCACGGTCTGGGGGACGATGTTAGTGTCTGATGTTAACCTCTTCTCCGTCAAGACACAGCTGAGACACATGGGTTTGTTTTGCTTAGATGGTAACAAAACAGTTAATTGAGTTTGGGACTGGCTGGCTCTGCCTGTCTGCTCAGGGAAGCACCTTAGGAGTCTTGCCCTGTTGTTCCTGGGCAGTGTAAGCACACCCGAGCCATCTCCCGCTTCCCAGGCTGCTCAGCTTTCCCAGCTCCCTTGTTGGCGTGTTTTGTTTTTTCCAGACATGTTTTATCTCCTCATCTCATCAGCCCTCTGTGCTAAATGTTGTCTGTGCCGATGGGCAGCACGAGAGGTGCCTGTGCCAGCATGGGCTCCTCCTGGGATGCCCGGGCTCCGGAGCTGCTGGCACGGCACTGCGCTCGGGTGGCCCTGAGCCCCTGGGAGCGGGTGGTTGTGCTGCCGAGTCGGCGTGTTCCTGCCGTGGTGTGCAATTCCCACTGTGGCTCCTCGCTTTCCTCGGGTGTTTCGGGTGTGCGGAGGCACTGCGCTGACGGATCTGCATGAGACCTTCCAAGTCTGACGTGTGCCAAAGCGTTTCTCCTCCTTCGCACCTCCACCCATGCCCCCTGTGCTCCCGTTCTGCTGGGGCATCACCTGCGCTCTTGCGTGGCATCCAGCAGCTGCCAGGTTTATTTCTTGCTTTTGTAGTTTCTCCTTTGGGTATTTTTAAGACCTGGCTTGGCATCCCAAACTCATCTTCCAACAAAACAAACACTTCATATTTACAATGCAGAAAAGCTGTTCTTTCCAAGTCTTCTTGCCAAATCATAATTTCTCCTCCTTCAACGGCCCCGTAGCTTGGGGTGGGGAGAAGGCAGGGCTTTCACAAACGAGCCTGCTTTACCTGCTGCCCCAGCACCAGGCTTTGGCTGTGCCAAGTCAATTATACTTCTAGGTCAAGTCCTTGGGCTGTGTGGAAACTGCTTGATGTTCGTGACGGGTGCGGCTGGCGTGCCTGCAGCACAGGATGCCATCGGAGCGACCTGAATGAGCTGCAGAAGTGGGCCCATGGGAACGTCATGAGGTTGGACAAGGCCAAGCACAAGGTCCTGCACAGGGGTCAGGGCAAACCCTAGTACCCACACAGGCTGGGGAATGACGGGATTGAGAGCAGCACTGCCGAAAAGGAGTTGGTTGATAAGCTCAACGTGACCTGGCAAGATTGGGTTGGATGGAGCTTTGAGCAACCTGGTGTAGTGGAGGATGTCCCTGCCCATGGCAGGGGGGTTGGAACTGGATGGTCTCTAAGGTCCCTTCCCACCCAAACCATCCTGTGATGCCGTGATTGCGCTGTGGGGTGAGCACCGAGTCCCCCTGCTCTCTGCGTAGGGCTCCCGCAGGAGCTTTGCAGCTTCCGCACTGCACCGTGAGGCACGGTAGTGGGGTCAAACGCCGGCGCTTCAAGCGCTGGAAGCTTTCCCCTCGCACGCTTGCGGGGGTCACGCCAGCCTCTCGGGGGTGTCGCCAGGCGGCGGAGGTGCCC
>NW_010230664.1:0-3191 GCF_000690775.1 Eurypyga helias
ACGGGGACCTCATGCTTGGTCTGCGTTGCCAAATCCCTTTCCTCCGCTCCGTGTGGCACAGATTCCAAGGCGTCGGTCATCCTACTCCACGAGGGCCAAACGTACCACCTCTCGGGTCCTCAGCACTTCTGCTACAAGAACACACGTGTCCCGCAATGGTACGACATATGGACCAGGATGCAGGTGAGAGGAGAAGGCAGGTCCTCCCGGGTCTGTCCCCTGCCAGCCCCTCCGGCAGCTGCCCCCGTTTGATTCCCGCCCCCTGCACAGATCCGGATCAACAGCAGCCAGATGATCCGAGTCACCCAAGTGGACAACGAGGAGGAGCTGGAGAAATTCAACCTGTGGAATATAGTTTTATCCTTCCTGAAGGAGAAGCTGAACGACACCAGCATCAATGTGGATTTCTACAGCAACAAAACCTGCCTGAAGGTCGAGGTGCTGGAGGCCGGCACCACGTACTGCGTCATCCTCTACCGACGTACGTTTCCGCCGTGGCGGGGGGGTCCTGGGGTTGGGAGGTGGGTCTGGCTGCGTCAAGGGGACGACGGGGGATGTGGTCAGATGAGCTTGTGGTCTGAGGGCTGGCCCTTCCCTGGGAAGGAAAATGGGCTCGCAGAGGGAAGCATGTCTTCGTCTGCGGGATATAAAGCTGGGAATTTAGGGCGCTTGTCAGAGGTTCTCCTAGAATGTTGCCCCTTCCCTGCCCCTGTGACCTCGTGGCAGACTGGAGCTCGACCCGGAGGCCCTTGTGCCAGGCTTCCTCTCAGCCTGGACTCTCTCCCTTTCCAGGGTTTGACCCTAAGCTGTTCCTGGTTTTCTTCCTGGGCCTGTTGTTGTTCTTCTGTGGGGACATGCTGAGCAGGTGAGCCGCCTCCTTTCCCCTGTGAGCTGGGGCAGGGGATCCCTGCCTCCTTTCCCCACTGAGGTGGGCAGTGCAGCTCTCGGGGGGGGGAGTTGCTGCCAGCCGGCGTGTGTGTGCACAAGCGTCCACGAGCCATAAAACACCTCGTGCACGTGTGTGATCTCTGCAGGAGCCAACTCTTCCACTACTCAGCCGGGATTAGTTTTGGTGTGCTGGCCTCTCTGCTCATCCTCATCTACATGATGTCCAAGGTCATGCCCAAGGTGAGAGTCGGGCTGTCTGGGGGTGAAACACCTCACCGCAGTAACCCTTTCTACACCTGTACGGCTGTTCTGGTGTGAGTGCTGGGGCACGTGGCCTCAGGGTGCTGGGTTGTGGGTCTGGCTTTGCCCAGGGCGAGGCTCAGCAGCTGGGAGGAGGTAGCCATGGTTGCCCACTGCCTGTCTTGACTCTTCCCATCTCCTCTCCTAGAAAAATCCTGTTTACTTCCTGCTGGTAGGAGGCTGGTCCTTTTCCTTGTACCTGCTTCAGCTCATCTTCAAGAACCTACGGGAGATCTGCAAGTTCTACTGGCAGTACCTCCTAGGTAGGTGAGGGCCCTTCAGACCCACCAGCTCACCAGTCTGCACGTCTCCTGCTGGAGCTGCAGTGAGCTGGTGGGAAATGCTGAGGCTTCCTGCCCTCTTCACGGCTGCAGACGCTGCCCTGGCGCTCCTGAGAGGCGAGCTCTGGCGTCGGGGCTAGCTGCAGCCCTGGCAGATGCTGCTCAGCCGGCTCCTGCCACCCAGGCCGAGCCCGCCGGCTCCTCTCCCACAGGCTACCTGCTCTTCATGGGCTTCGTCAGCTTCGGCGTGTGCTACAGGTACGGCCCGCTGGAGGACGTGCGGAGCATCAACCTCCTCTCCTGGGCCCTGCAGCTCCTGGGCCTGTTGCTGATGTACTCAGGCATCCAGATCCATCCCATCGCCTTGGCCTTGGTGGTCGTTGCTTTCTGCATCAAGAACCTGGAGTACCCCATGCGCTGGGCCTTCGTGGTCTACAGGTGAGGCCTACGAGCACCCCGGCTTGCTCCCGATTCTCAGTTGTTGTTGGGCTCGGATGAGCTGCTAGATGGAGCCTGTGTTGCAGAACCAGGGCATTTTCACTGGGGTTTGGGCCCGGGGTGGGGGTGTCGTGTCCCTTCTCCCTGGGGTTGGTCTGGGAGAGTGCTCCACTCCTCCTCCTCATGGCTGGGAGCGAGGAGCAGAGGCCGGAGGGATGTGCTCTGCTCCTCTCCCCCCACAGCTCTGACCCAGCTGCCCTGGGAGCTGGGCCTGCGCTGGGGGTCCTGCCCCGGCTGGGTGGGCAGTAACTGGTGCTGCTCTGCTGGCAGGAGAGTGCAGAGCACCAGGCTTGGGCCGAGCCCCCCTCGCCTGCTGACGCAGGAGGAGTACCGCATCCAGGGCGAGGTAGAGACACGCAAGGCCCTCGAGGAGCTTCGACACCACTGCAGGAGCCCGGATTTCTCTGCCTGGACCATGATCTCCCGCATCCGGTCTCCCAGGAGGTAACGTCTCCTTGGCAGTGTGCTTGGGGTGGCCGGCCTGCGTCTCCATGTGCTTCTGAAAGCCCAGAGTTGCTTTGTACTGTCAGCTCTGGCTTTAAAGATAAGGAGACGGAGGCCCGGAAGGTCTGTGGTGCGTGGAAGCAGGGCTCGCCACAGCGGGAGGCCAGATAACGCCCGGTCCTGGCACTGGAACGCTTCACCCTGGCTCCTCGTCTGCCAGGGCCTTGCGGGAAGCCGACAGGACACGGGTGGACAACACGCTTCCTTGTGGATTCTTCCCAGGTTTGCTGGCTTGGTGGATGGCGCCTGTCACGTCACCCCCCATGAGGTTTCTGTCCACGAGCGGGAGTACGGCCTGAGCAGCATCTTCCTGGAGGAGGAGGAACAGGAGGAGGAGGAGGAGGAACAGGAGGAAGATGACTCCTTGGGCAAGAATCACATGCGTTACGCGCTGACCGACAACTATCTGGACACTGAGTGAGGTCAGCTGCCCTGGACCCACGGGGACGTCCCCGGCGCTTCCCGCTGCCCTGATGCCTGCGGAGCACAAAGCCGCGTTTCCCGGGAGAGTTGGCGTCTGCTCCCAGCCCCCCTCCCCACCCCCCCCGATGGCACCTCGAGCCCCAGAGCAGAGCCTGGTGGGAGGACAAGGAGGGGCTGACACCCTCATCTTCCCCGGGCAGCTCCCGCCAGGCTGAGGCGTGAAAGCTTTGTCAGCACAGCCCTGGGTGTTGGCAGGGGAGACGCAGGGAGCTGGTCCCGGCTGGAGGCCGCAGGGCA
>NW_010230664.1:3384-3807 GCF_000690775.1 Eurypyga helias
GCCGGCGGCCACCCTGAGCCCCGTCCCTCAGTACGGCTGGGAGCCCCTCTTCCCCCTCCCGCTGCCTCAGGGCTGCCGGGCACCCCGGCTCTTCCGGAAGCATCGCTGCCTACCAGGGTGGGGCCAGAGCGAAAGGCCTGACTTGCGTGCAGGTGCACGCGAGGCTGACGAGCACGAGAGGAACTTTGGACCTGTCCCACCGGTACCTGCGTGCTCAGCATCCGCCTGCCGCCGGGCTGCTGGGCGTGGGGGCGAGCGGGCGGCAGCTGACCAGCTCCTCCTCCTGTTACCAAAGATGCCAGAGGGCTCCGGCTGCTTGGGCTGTGCCTCTGCCTTGGCTTAAATCCCACATGGATACCAAAAAACCCCAGCACCTCGCTGGCACAGAGCGGGACTCGCGGCCCCTCCGCGTGCGTGTCGCGG
>NW_010230664.1:3975-4424 GCF_000690775.1 Eurypyga helias
CTCTCCCCTCGAGGCTGGTGCCCTCCGCCCTTAACTTGCTGTTACGTGGGGCCTGGCCCCACCGTGCTCCTCTCCCAGTTGGGGGGGGGCTGTGCTCCTCTTCCCCATGCTGAGGAGGGGGGGCTCTGCTCCCCAGCTGCTGGCCCTTGGCCTTCCGAAGCACAGAGCTGGAGGGGATGCCCCAAGCTATGCAACTTTGAGCCGTGAAGCTGCCCCAGGGCTGCTGTGCTGCCTTCCCCTTGCTGCTGCTGGAGCTTTTCATGCTGGTTTCTTTCTCCTCCAGGTTTTCTCCCCTGCTCTTTCCTCCCTCCTCTGCCCTGAGCAGCCTCTGTTACTGTATCCCTTGTTGCAGTTGATAAATGATTATATTTTTAATAAAGATATCTTTTGTAGATAACGAGCCTTGTGTCTGTCCTGCAGTGACGCCGGGGCTCGGCCTCGCCTCTGGC
>NW_010230665.1:0-279 GCF_000690775.1 Eurypyga helias
CTGGGGCCATGGGGGTGGCACCCTTCCCTGGGATGGGACCCCTCCCTGGTCTGAATCCGTTAGATTAATGGACAGGATGGGACCCCCAGGCAGTTGGATCTGCTGTGCTGTGACCCCCTAGGATGGGACCCCACAAATGTGGGGACCCATTCAGGCCAGGAAACCTTCCCTCTGATGCTGGACTAGTTCAGGACCCCCTTCATGGCTGGGACAGGACCCCCTGTCACTAGGATGGTGGCCCCAGGCTGGGACAAAAGCCCCCCAAAAACACGCTGGGAG
>NW_010230665.1:319-677 GCF_000690775.1 Eurypyga helias
GGTCTGGGGCATCCCCAGTGATGGTGCAGGACCCCTGTGGGCACTGGCACCACATAGACTGGGACAGGACACCCAAGATAGGGCTGACTGGGACCATGCTGGTTTGGTTGGGGCGTGGGGGAGTACCTCACTGCACCCCCAAACCCAGCTGGTGCCAAGCGTGGGTGCTGGGAGGGGACGAGGACCCTGCTCTGAGCGCTCCATCCCACAGGTCATACCTGGACATGGCGAAGGTGGTGGTTTTCCGCTACCTTTTCTGGTTCGTCCTGGTGGTGGTCTTCATCACCGGAGCCACCCGCATCAGCCTCTTCGGCCTCGGCTACCTGCTTGCCCTCTTTCTCCTCCTCCCCCTCTCCAC
>NW_010230665.1:1050-1310 GCF_000690775.1 Eurypyga helias
GGGGCCCGCGTGTGTGGGCTCCTGCGTGCCCTGCCTGCATCTCTGCCTGCCAGCCAAGGAGATGGGCAAGGACCAGGACTGCTCGCTGCCCGTGGAGGAGGCGGGCATCATCTGGGACAGCATCTGCTTCTTCTTCCTCCTGCTCCAGCGCCGCGTCTTCCTCAGCTACTACTTCTTGCACGTCATGCTGGACCTCCAGGCCTCTGCCCTGCAGGCCTCCAGGTGGGGCTGGGGTCCCAGCGGGTCCCCCCGTGGGTGCC
>NW_010230666.1:0-394 GCF_000690775.1 Eurypyga helias
CTCATTTTAGGTGCTAGGGGGTGGTGAGCTGGTCCAGCGCGCGAGGGGGTGCTGGGGATCCTGCCCAAAGCCGTGTTTCACCCACACTACAGCACCTCTGGGTGCAGCGATTTCCCTGGGGGAGGAAGAGGAGGGCACAAGTGGATCTCCCAGCAGATCTGCGTGGCCCTGAGCGCCTGCAAAAATCACTTTTCTCCCACGTCCTGCCCCCTCCCCGGGAAGCTGCTCACTCCAGTCCAAAGTTTCCTACTGGGATTATTACTCTTCCCAGTCTGGCACCTGTTCAGGTGACAGCAGCCGGGGAGGGAGAAGGTATTGGGACAAATCTCTCATAAAAAGGGGCTAAGTTGATGAAACCATTGTGGTGCCTGTGTCCTGCACTCAATCATCCTGA
>NW_010230666.1:425-1036 GCF_000690775.1 Eurypyga helias
GGAGACCGGGACCATCCCTGCCTGCAGCAGCACCCATCCTTGGCGTGTTCTGACCTGTCCCGGGGAGATTAACCTGGGGCTGGGGGAGATGGGGCAACCAGGGAAGAGAGAACGGGGCCGAGTGCTGGGTTTCCAGAGCATTACCTGCTTTTATTACAAATCAGTGATGCACTTGAGTAGTTCCACTTTGTCTCCCTGACAGCGAGGGCTCGGCATCCGCCGGGATGCAGGATCCGGCACTGCTCCTGGCTCTTGTTATCAGCCTCTTTGCTGCTCGTGCCCCCCGAAAGCCAGCCAGCTCATCCCCAGCCCCATCAGCACCGAGATTTACAGCCACTCTCTGCCGATTGCTTGTCTCGCCCTTCTCCTGGTTTTATCCCTCTGATGTGTCGTGTCCTGCTCCTGCTGTGCTGGGACACTTCAGCTGGCAAAGCCCTGCCACCTCATCCCCTGTTTGTGTAGAGAGAAAGGTGTATGATGGTGTAAAATAACAGGGCAGGGTCTCCTCCCCACCCCCGCGCTGGTCTCACCCTTCCTGGTGCCAGGGGGGATCAGGCAGACGCTGCCCACTGGGTCGAGCCACGCGCGGTTGACCAGCAGCTGCTGCCGGA
>NW_010230666.1:1094-2674 GCF_000690775.1 Eurypyga helias
ACGCGCGGTTGACCGGCAGCTGCTGCCGGAGGAGCCTGGGGCTCTCCAGTCCCTCCAGCCTTCCTGGCAAGTAGTTTTCCATTCCTGGAGGAGAAGGGCTGGGGGCACGGAGCACGCGAGCTTCTGTTACAGACCAGGATGCCGGCAATCGCCCACCGAGCACTGGAGCCATGGGACCAAGTGTCTCCGGTTGGGATGTATCTTCTGTGCACAGCGTCGGATCTTGGACATCGGAAATACAATGAGAACCCCTTTGCCAGCCCTGGCCCGGGTCCCGGTGGTCTGTCCCCATCCGGCCAGGCTCCCCCAGCCCGTAGAATCATGAAATATTTGAGGTTGGAAAAGACCTTTAAGATCACAGAATCCCAGACTGGTTTGGGTTGGAGGGACCTTAAAGCCATCCCAGTCCAACCCCCCCTGCCATGGGCAGGGACACCTTCCATAGCCCAGGTTGCTCCCAGCCTCATCCAGCCTGGCCTTGGACACTCCCAGGGATGGGGCATCCACAGCTTCTCTGGGCAACCTGTCCCAGTGCCTCCCCACCCTCTGCGGGAAGAATTCCTTCCTGATATCTCAATATAAGGAAAAAATCATCAAGTCTGGCCGTTAAAATCTGGTTTAAATTCTGCACGAGCCTCTTCCCACTGAGGTTCCGCTTCGGGGACCACAAAGAGCCGAGAGGCCTCCAGAAATGGCAGCTTATCTCTAGGCCAGGTCTGGGAAAGGTTGTTAAATCCCTTTTCCACCCCCACAGCCTGCTTCACGCCCGGCTTGAAGTGGTCACCCATGTTAAGTGCTCGCTCCCAGGCTGGGTCTCGGGCGGGTAGGAGGAGGCACTGGGATGTGGAAGGAAAACCCTTTTTCCTGGAGGCGTTGAGCTATTCCTTACGCTGACCTAGATGTCGGCGTAATGCTCCGGCAAGTCCCAAGACTTGCATATGAAGTTGCCCAGGGGAAGATGATATTTCGGGAACACAGAAGCTTCTCAGCGGTGGCAAAGTGCACGAGCTTTCCCTGGCAGGAGGCTCCAGAGCCTCCGTATGCCGGGCACCACCATGCCAGCTGCGGAGCGGTGCCCCCTCGGGGCTGCGAGCACGGTGCCCCGGCAGCAGGAGGGTGGGTGATGCTCCGGCACATGACGGCAGTGCCGGCAGAGCCCGGGGGGGCTGGACTGTGACAGCCAGGCGCTCACGGTGCCCGTTGCTCCGCAGCCGTCGGTGCTGCCCGCCTGGCGCTTGGCCTTCCTGCCCGGAGCAGGGACATTCCTAGAGCAGAGGCTGCGGGAAGGAGCAGGGTAAGAGCTGAGGATGCACACGCCTGCTGGGCTGGGTAAATCCCCGTTTGCACATTCATCCGTGACGGTCGAGTCGGATATCCCACGAGGGGCTCCGGCAGCCAGCGCCGGACATGGGGAGAGCCGCTTGCCGTCGCCTCTGCCCTCCTCCCTCACGTTACACTAATTATTTGGGGTGCACTGTCTCGCCCCAGGCACCCCCAGCCTAGAGCCTACTCACACGGCGGCTCCAAAGTGTCTCAGCAAGTGCCCAGGCACTGACGGGGTCTGGCAGGTTGGGGAGCAG
>NW_010230666.1:2768-3792 GCF_000690775.1 Eurypyga helias
GTGCAGAGCTGCTGCCTGGTCTGTCTCCAGGCACCAGAAGAGCTTGAGCTGGGACCCTGTGAGGTTTGGAGGGGCTGGGCTGGGTCCCCACAGGCAGATTGGGGGTGTGGAGGTGGCCCCGCTTTCCTCAGCATCCCCACTGCAGGGTGACCTCATGCTTCATCCCCCTTCTGTGTGCTGCTCGCACCAGGAGGGGACCGATGCCGAATTGTCCCCAGCAGGTCCCCAGCATGTCCCTGCCCGGGGACAGGCTCGGGGGCCCTCAGCTCCCGGGACATCACCCCTGCCAGCTTCGGAGGGGCTCGGAGCAGCAGGAAAGCCCTGGCAGCAGGGGCAGGGAATGCTGGGCTTCCCTCCTTCCCTGCAGGAGGATTGTCCTTCCTGGACACAGCTGTGGGTGGTTGGGGGAGTGAGGGCTGGCGGTGGGCAGGAGTGCTGCTGCCCTATAAGAGCCCACCAAGGGCCGGGGGGAGGATGGTGAGGTGGTGTCTGCATGAGGATTGATGGAGCTCTGTTCCCTGCCTGTGAGCACAGCAGTGAGGAGAGGTTAGTGGGGTCAGGGAGGGGATGTCATGCTTGTTTGCCTTTCCTGTCTTGTGCCTCAGTTTACCTGGCTGTTAAATGCATCTGATTTACCGTCCTGCCACAGACTGTGTGGTGCAGTTGCTGTTGGGTGTCCTGGCAAGGTGGGAGCCTGTCCCCTGCCGGCTCCTGCCCCAGGGCGCATCCCAGCTCCTCTGGCATCACCCATGGTGCTAGTTGGGTCCTCTTTGCTCTGGTCTGTGTGACTGTGCCCCCTCCTTCCTCGCTCTCTGAGCCCCTCTGTGCCTGCTGGGCTTGGCTGTGTTCCCAGGGGGTCTGCTGGGGGCTTGTCCCACTGGGTCCCCCCTTGTTGTGTCAGAGTCTTCATGGCAGGTGCTGCCTGGCACCACTAGTTCCACCAAAAAGTTGATGCTTCTCTCTTTTGTTCCCCTGCACCTGAGCTCCCCTGGGGATGGTTTAGAGCCGAAAGCCTGTGCTCTGG
>NW_010230667.1:0-829 GCF_000690775.1 Eurypyga helias
GCATTTCTTCAGTGATTATAAAGACGAAAAAAAGTTTCAACATTTCAGGGCTGCTCTTGAACTTGATGGTTCAAGACTTCCTGGGCCCTGATGCAAACCGTCAGACTTTCATCTTCCCATTTACCCGCCTGTGCAATCCAAGCCATGCAAGGACAGCTTGGGCTGCCATGGAGCATGGGGTCTCAGCAGACCAGGACCTTCTCTGCGAGATGCTCTACACTCGCAGAGCCTGCGGCAGCTTCCATGCGGACTTGATTCTATGCATTTAGTGAGGCGTCTCCTGATACGCGCGGTGGGAAAAACCTCCCACCAGGCTTACTCATTTTCTCAAAAACTTTGCAGCTGCCTACAGTCGGTGACCCCCCTCCTCTCAAATGACTTCTGCATGCAAAGTGAGATGTCCGACGCAGAGAGCAAGGATAGTGTAATGACTTGGCCAAAGCTCTTGAAATGGTGGTATCCATCATTATTATTATTATTTATTCAATGCTGACAGCTTATTTCTCTTGTTTTAAACAGGCAAAGAGAGGAAAACATGGAACTCAATTTTCCTCCCCTAGGATTTGTTAACATCCACTCACTCAAGACGATGTTAGTAGGCCTGATTCAGGGCAACATAAGATCGACAGTCACCTTCCCAGCATGGGCAAACAATCCAGTTCTGAACTGGACTGGTCAGAAAGGGACACTTTTTATTTTGACAGGTTGATCAAACTGGTTCCCCTTCACTTCCCACTGATGTCTCAACTGGGACAAAGAGACAGCAGGGTATGCAGCAAAAGTTGGAGTACTCCTGTGTAGCCTGAGAGGACTTGGGGCTACAGCACTG
>NW_010230668.1:0-5990 GCF_000690775.1 Eurypyga helias
CAAAACATTCTATAATTCTATGAATCTGTAAAATATTGGTTTTGAGAGGAGATGAAGGACAAAAGCCATTGCATCTCTTACACTTGTGTAAGCCAAGATTTTGGCTTAGTTTTTGTGTAATTTTTCTGTTTATTTGAAATAGTATATTTATATGAAATATATACATATGTTTAGATATAAATTATGTAAATATAATATAAAATTAATTCTTTTGACATGTAGTGTTTGCATTTTTTTAGTGCCAGGGAACTTTGCCAGCAGAAGCCATCAGGTTCTCTGTATGTGTGACCCTAACCCCCCAGTACAGAGACTGGTTTAAATTTAATTTTTTACATTGCTAGGATTTGGCTTTCTAAGGCCCCATTTCAGGCTCCTTACAACAACTGTGAGAACGGGAAATACAAAGATAAAATTGTAATGGGACAGGGGACAGTATAGTGTTATTGAGGAAGTGTGTAAGATGAGCTTCTGGTCAAAACATGGCTATTCAGGTGACATGGAACACAGTCCTGTTGGTCATGTGTGTATGTGTGCATAAATATGCTTCAAGACTAAAATCTCTCAAGAGAGTTCTAGTTCATATTATAGTAACCTGGCAGTGTATGTCAGAATATGTCTTCAAGTTAAACCAACAAAACCTCGAATTCTGACAAATTAGCCTATTTAGTAGTAATGCTCTTCCTTTTACAAACAGAAAGCATACTTACAAGACAGAGATCATACAATTAGATTATTGTGGTTTAGCCCCAGCAAGCAACCAAGTACCACACAGCTGCTCATTCACCTCCACCCCTCCCCTCTGCCAGTAAGATGGGGGAGAGAATTGGAGGAAAAAGACGATAAAACTTGTGTGTTGAGAGAAGAATGGTTTAATAATTGAATGTAAGTGAAAGGAAATAAAATAATTCCACTGCTACTAGTACTAATATGTAAAAAAGTAAAGAAAACAAAATGATCCAGCTGCTCACCGCTGGCCAACTGATGCTCAGCCAGTTCCTGAGCAGCAGTTTCCCTCCCAGCCAACTCCCCCAACTTAGATACAGAGCATGATGCTTGATGGCATGAAATGTCCCTTTGGCCTGTTTGGGTCAGCTGGCTGGGCTGTGTCCCCAACCAGCCTCTTGTAGAGCAGAAGCTGAGAGGACAGGCGCCCTATTAGAAACTGCACAAGCTCTTGACTTGGTATAAACATTTCTTAGGAACAACTGAAATACCTTAGTGCTATGAATATTCTTCTCAGCACAAATCCAAAACACAACCTCATACTAGCTACTGTTAAGAAAAATAACTCTGTCCTAATTAAACCAGCACATAAAGTAATTAAAATATCTGACTAACTGGATACACTTCATTAGATATGACTTTGGGGTGTTGCAGAAACAGTAGTCAGTGCTCAAGAATTATGATTTTCAAAAACTTACATAGTCCTGAGTACAAACTGTGGAGGAGAGAGCCCCGGTGTTAAATAACATTATCCTGGCAGAGTCTGTAAATGCTAATAGTTGTTTTTTCCCCATCCCGAGAGGAGGCTTAGTCAATAATTAAAATAAGCAATCCATATTTGACTTAAGATAAAAAGAACTAAAATCATCTGTTTTTTTTTCACTTGGCTTTGCTTTAGCGCTCACATTTAAGCACAAATGGTAGCATAAACATGCTGTCTTTGAGAGCTGCTTCTACCAGTAAGGCACTTAACATGCAAATCTGGAACATAAATTTAGCTTACAAATGGCACTG
Organism: Eurypyga helias; assembly: GCF_000690775.1. Lineage (NCBI taxonomy): Eukaryota > Metazoa > Chordata > Aves > Eurypygiformes > Eurypygidae > Eurypyga > Eurypyga helias. The sequence goes on from NW_010230668.1 coordinate 1,738, forward strand.
CACTAAGATTACTGCTACATCTCCTTCTGTAGCCAGAAAGAATGTGGAAAAGATAACTTGTTTCAGAAATATCTGCAATCCAAGGAGAAACTGGTGCAAGTTATTATAGCCTGATCACAGAAGCTTACACCTTAAACTGGTGCATAGCATTGCTAACTAGTGCAGGCATAATTTTATTACTTTGAAGATAAATGTGATTGAAGCTGGATGATAGGCAAATTTAATAAGTCACACAAAATTTCCCATGAGAAAGTGCAAGCATGGATCTGGAGGAGGTGAGAGTAAGAGTTTATAAACTTCATTTTCCAAATTTTCCAGTCCTTTCACTGGTTGCTTGAGCCTCTTCTTTTGTAGAAAGCCTTATTAATTCAAAATTCTCCTCTTGCTTGTGGTGGAGTACCATTTCACAAGACATGGCTCCAACTGATAGGAATATCTACCTGAGCAGAAAGTCAGTGGCAAGACAGACCCTGTGTGTGTGTAAGTGCCTGACATGATGTCCACTCAGCCCCTGGGAGGCTGGCAGTCCACTCAGCCACTGGGATGTGAGTAATTCCCAGAGACATCTGCAGGATTTCTACGTGCAGTGCCTTCAGAGCACCAGACTCTTCCGTTGTGTACGTGCATTCTCTCTTTTATGGCACTAAGTTTCTAGCTATGGGCTAGTGTAAAGGAGGTAAGTAGTAGACTCTTATTTTAAAAGTACGTAATGCTAATTCCCTGTTACCGCTTTAATTCTCTAGAAACAAAAACCTGGAGATTTGAAGTGATTCTTCCAGCCCAATGGAATGTGTTTGGTCATTCACAGTTTGAGCTTACATACAAGAAAAAAATAGTTTATCCTCACTTTGATTATTTCCATGTCTTGTATTTTCTTGCTTTGGAAAGAAAATGCATTTAAACCCCCCAAACTATTTGGAAATTACTATTATTGCGATAATTTCAGTATGTTGTGTGAACACATTTTTCTAAACATCTCATTAATAAGCATCTTCTCCTTATCAAGGAAGAGGACAGTAGGTAATATTTTAATAAATATTTACTACTCAGTAATGGAAGTAGTTAATGATTTGGGACTAGATCCCTGTATTAACTCTTTAGAGTTTAGATCTTAAGTTCCAAAGATGCTGCATAAACTATTGCTGTTTGAAATTAGGCCACAAGAAGTTTGTCTAAACCATCTGTTTTTAGAGGTAAGGAACCAGCCTGCAGCAGAGCTAGCTTAGAGTCCCTCACTCTGAGTCTTCAGCAGAACTTCTCTTCACGCCCTACGTTTAGCTGCTCCTGGTTTGTGCTTTAGCTTTGGTTGTATTCATTAGACATGAAGAGGTAGTTTGTTCATTGGATCCCAATGAATTACACCACAGCCATAAGGACGCATGCTAGTGGTTGTATTTCTTCTCTGTTTATAATTGCAGGTGTTTTTTGCATGCACTCCTGCAAATGCATTTTCAAAGGTCCTTTCTTGTGTAACAGAACGTGCACAAGTGCAGATACTGTGGTTTGGGGTAACAGCCTTGACAGGCAGAGACTCTAACATGAAATCACAGCCCTGACTTTTACTGCAAGTATTGTCTGAAGACTTCAACATAAGAGCACTCTTAAAAACTTGTATCATTAGTTAGTTTTAGAAATGAGTTTGTTCAGAACTGAACGTTGAAAGTAGGTAAAATCAACAGTTATATTTCTTAAATATTGGTCTTCAGAGGCTCTGTGGATCCTGTGTCCCTCAGAGAATGTGTTGTCTCACCATATCAAGTTTTAGTTCGCATCATTTTATGGGATGATATCTCACACTTGAAAAGCACGACTTTGTAGGAGTCATCTATCATTCCTTCTGAGAATGTTTCCAGAATGAATAACACTGTGCTGTTTAATAATTTGCCTATATAGTTTGATAGGGTTTTATTTAGGCTTGTTTAGGTTTGGTTTGGGCTTTTCCTGAGGAAGTGACAATGTTTAGCTGTCATTTTAGTTATCCCTTCTTCCACTTAGGAAGCTTCTAGCAAGAAAAGTCTCTCGGCTCAACTTCTGGATTATCACTAGTGACTGCTAAAAGGTGCAAGTGTAGAGGAAAGAAAAAAGACATTTTGCTCTGTACACGTCCACTTTTTTGTCATTATGTATTAACCTTTTTGACTCTCTGGTTGTCTTACATTAACATAAGAAGAGGTTTTCAGAACTCACAGTGAACATAACGTACTTCGTACTGTCACTTCCTTATTCATCAGTGTTCTAATATCTCATCAAATGTAGTCTGGGTTTTTCTCCATTTCTTCTTGTGGCTCTTTACCTCACAATCATTTTTCCCCATAAGACGGTCACTTTGGGTTGTTGTTTTTGCCTGCTATTGTCTTCACTTCAACTTATTGTTGACTGCAGAGATTTTTTTTTTTTTTAATATACCCGTGGGAAGGGCACCATATAAATTGTGTTGAATTACATAATAAAAATCCTATTAGTGTGAATACCTTCTTTCAAGGTTTCATAATGCCTCCATTTGACAAAGAAGCTAGTTCAGTCCTGTGTTAAGTGTGATCATTTAAACTGTAATATAACCCAATTGGTTTCCTTCTGCGTGCGAAATGGGATATTCTGAACCTTGTATCAAGGTCATTTTTGCAGAAGACCAATACCCGACACTACTACTGTGAGCCAAACTAATAAAGCATAATTTATGTTGGCTTTAACCTAACTTGATGACTAATTTTCTTAAAGAATATTCCTATAGCTCCTAAACATAATTACTTGTGAAAATATTGTATATCATTCCCCTGTTTTTTGGTATGACTTCTTTTCTGCTGTGATTACCTGTCACACTGTTACTCTGACAGTGGTGCCATTTTTGTATGTATCAAAAGCAGGGAAAACAACGCTTTTCCCACTGAAAAACAAGCCAATGATTGCCTACGTCAGCAGCAAATAGAATTAACACATCTACAAAGTTATGGTCTGGTTTCCTAAGGAGGCAAGGCATATCCCAACAATCGGTCTATCCAGGTGGAAGTTAGAAGGCAAAGTATACAAACCCTTCAGAAACCAAGCTTTGCTACTGTCTTTCTTCACAGAGCAACTTGTTTACTGTGAGTACGTAATAAAGACGATAAAAACAGGCTTCCAGCCTATTCTAGGCACTAATCCTACACATAGTCAAATCACACAGAGCAATGCAATTGTGCGTATTCTAAAAAGATGAGTATAGTAAGAAAAATAATAGAATGATCTTTTTGTAAATCCCAAGTCAAGAATAGGGATCTTTAATGATATTCTGCACTTCTTGGCTTTTTATCTGAGGTGTTAGAAGTACTTGATGTAATTTAATATTACACTATTCTACAGGTGAGAAAGCTGAGACTTGAGACTATCCTGACAGAAGCAAATAGCTGAGCTTCTTGCTTTGCGGTTTCCTGCTTAAACAGAAAAGTGAACTGTCTCCCTTTTATCATTTGTAACTCTCCTTTATTTTCCATATATTTCCCATTCAGCAATAAATTCCCCGTCTTAAACATATGTATTTGTAGTTCTAAAACTGCTTGAGGTATTGGAACAGAAAGCATGCTGCAGTATAGTGCTCATCTCCTCATGCTCCCAGGCTTTTGTTGTGGCATGAGATCTGAGCGAGATGAGTCTGCAGAATGAAAAATTAATAGTCTTTTGTTGTTGTGTATCATGAGGCTTGGCGTCTATGGAATGGTTTCCCAGTCTCAGTTACATCTGCATATATAGATATTTGCACAGATTCCTAGAATTTAAACCCAGAAAAATTAGATGAAATTAAATCAATCCTCTACCTTCTCTTCCTGAAAACTATTAATTTATGTATCTTCTAGCTTTGTAGCATTCTGCATGACAAACACAGTTCTCAAAAAAATTTATTCCAGCTGCCTAAGAGAACATCAGGTCTTTTTGGCTTTCTGGATTTTAGATATGAAAAGATTATTTTACTGCAGTCTAAGTATGAAAGCATTTTTTTCAGATTTGTCTGCAGATGAAATATGCATCTGTAGAACAATTTTTAAATGTGTAGTTGCAAAGAGGAAAATAGAAAAATCCATATTTTCCTCATTTTAAATCCTAGAGAATCAAACAAAAATAACGTTACACTTCGGAAGATTTAATTCTGAACCTTCTTGAATAAAAAAGGAAAAAGGGATACCATGGCTAAATGGCAGCAAGAGGAGGAGGGATTCTTTCTTGGAGCAGGTAGAAGAGCTAGTGAACAGTCTAGGATTTTTCCTACAGGTTCAAAGAGA
>NW_010230668.1:6021-36370 GCF_000690775.1 Eurypyga helias
TGTTATGACTGGTATAAATGAAATGATATCAACACTTTCTCTCGAGCATTGGATGACTGAAAGCTGTTATGGTTTGTGGCTGTTCCCAAGTGTGAAGTTTATTGCATGGCTTCTATCTGAAAACTCTGTATGAGTGAATTCCAACAAAGGCACCTCCTGCAGATTTGGCTAACAACCTGATGTTTGATAAGGACACCTCCACATGAATTCCTAGGAAATCTTGAAATATTCACCCTGTAAGGAATGTGTATGTGTCATTGTCTTCAGACTAGCAAGCCACCTTTCTTATGCATCATGAAGACTTGGTGGCCATAAAGGTTATTCCATCTGTTCTCTGCAAGATTTTGTTGTTCTGATATTGCTAAAGAGTCTAAAATTTGGAAAATATCTGAAGTAGGAAATTTAGGGGAAATCATCCAATTTGGATTTCTTTTTTCCTCACTGCAGTCTGTTTTGAATCTCCCGTGCTGTGAAGATTCTCTTGTGCTCGTGAGTCTGATTCCAGTTTAAAAGTGCTGCAAACACCCTCGCACACGTTACCACGATTGGCCAGTTTTGCTACTAAGTTGTCTATGTGACAAGGAAAGAAAACCGGAAGGTGGTTCAGAAGTTCTTTTGTAGCCCTTTAAGAAACCTCCATCCTGTTTTGTAAGCAGCGCCAGCTCTCTTGTAACTGCTTTCATTCCTCCTGCTAGCTTTTGGGCAGTGCTTGGGCAGAATGTGACAAATCAGTCCTGTAAACAAGACTTGTCTGAGGAGTCCTGGTGCTGAATACTTACAGCTTCATGATCACCATCCTAGCTGTCATAAGAAGAAGAAAGCCAAACTAATCATCCAGGAGAGATGTGGAGCACCGGGGAACTCTTGCCTGGCACATGCTTATTGTGCATTGGGTTTCTCTAGAGGAGTTGTGTTCACTGAGAAACTTAAACGCTGGAGAGAGGCTGTGCTCATGCTGAGTTATCCCAACTCTTGCTGCCCCTGGATGCTGTCATGAGACCATCATTTTGCATTTTTTAAAAACACACAAATCTATCTGTTTATAGAAATAGTACGACAGGAGTTTCTTTTTTTAATTAATTATATATACTTATATATATGTTTATATTTTTATATATATATATGTATATAACTTTTTTCCTCCAAACAGAACAAACGTTTTACAGGTTTTATTTGCATTGGTAGTTTTTATGCAGCTAAGAAACTGTTTTACGTTTTAGAAGGAAAATAGTTTTGGCAATTTTTTAACTTTCCTATGCCCAATGTGATCTGTCTTTTTTAACAGTAAATTTATGAAGTTATGGGGACTAACTGACATGTTGCTGGCTCCTGCTAAAGATGGTGAAGGTTGATTAGAAACAAATTTATGCTGAGACATTGATGGCTCTGCCTATTTCTGCACCTCTTTGTTACATTTTGTGTACCAGCAGCAGAAAGGAGAAGGAGCTAGAACTGCACCCGCTGTGTAGTGCATTGGTCTTGCTGAGATGGAAAGATTTTGTGATGGTTTATTGACATAATTTTGAGAAGGTGGCTGAAAATGTGACATAGAATGAATGTGTGAGGTTCATCTTGTATTTTTGAACAGAACACATTGGTTTGATATATTTATTTGCGTAGCCTCATCTCATCGACACTGAGAAGATATTAGATGATGACGAATGATATCTAATTGTGAATATATCATATTGTTTTGTTTTGTGAAATTTGAAAGTTACAAGATTTTTTGATTGCCCATTCAGGGAAAATGAGGTTTCCTTGCACAGAATGGCTATACATAATTTGAATTAAGAAATCTGTTATCATATCTGTAATGTCCTACATTTTGTTGCCTCTTAATAATATTTACTGAGCATATTATTGATAATTATAGAATATCTAGTTGACATTCTAGATTTCCCTCCTTTCTTTAAATAGAAATCAAAGTTTGGTAAGTTAACAGTCACCAAAAAATCCATTCAAAATGATTTATGAATATTAAGAGCAAGAGACTATCATTTTAACTTAGTCTGACCTTATGCATAACACCAAGAATAAAATTTTCATCTCATAATTGCTACATTAAATCTGTAACTGGGGGAAAATGGAGACTGACCTTCACATAAGTCTTTTATTTTAAAAAACTGTGGAAAAGGATCGGTTGCATTACCCTCACTGTTGCTGTGGATTGCTTTCAGCTTCTGGCTCATACCTCACCCTTTACTGCTGCCTTAAATCATTCTCTGCTATCAGCAGTGTTTTTTGCATGTGGAATGATACGTAAAATTTTATCAAAACTATGCTGCCAATACTGGTGTTTTAACTCAATAGTTGACTATTTTAGTCTGTGAGTATGTTTATGTTACTAATAATTAATTTCATGAGTGAAAAGTCTTCAGACAGGCATATCCAAAGAGCAGGTGGCTTTTGCATGGAGGTTTTGTGTGTTTTCTCACTTAAACATGTGGAGTTTAACATCTAATATAGTTATTATAGATATCACGATTTTTCTTTCTTGTTAAGTGATAGATTTGTCTAGCAGTTGATCAAAAAAGAGCTATTGATATTGCTACAGTCCCTGTGGCTCTGCTGAGATTTTACGTAGTTCTGTATTTTGTGGATTTAACATTTTTCATCTTTTACTTAGTGTGATCCTTTTATGTATTTGACTTCAAAAGGAATAGGTGAAGGACAGTGTCCTGAAGCATAGTTAGCCTGTGTGTTCATTCATAAGCTGATTTCCAAGGCACTTATAATTTCTTATTTGCTATTGCATTTTCTCCGAAGATACTTTCTGCTGTTTCTTGCATAGCCCTGGTATTGAGCATCCTAGGAATAGTTGTGTTTCCTTGTCCTTTTGCTTTATGTACAGGATAACATATGCATCACCTGAAAGGTAAACTGATAAATATTGTATTCAAGTTTGGAATGTTTTTAGAGGTCTTCAGATGAAGCTTGGTGTGAATGTTTCATAAATGTTGTTGTAAATGCTTTGTAACAGCTTTTCCTCAACTGTTGTTTTAATTGCTTCCTTCTCCCCTCCTAAATAGTGAAGAAAACATCTCTGAGCTAAATATTTGTGAGGATGGTTGCATTCACTCTTCTGAATGTTTTAAGTCTGCAGTTGATTTTATAGAACTAGGGAAGGCAACTCCACTGAGAACCATGCAACATATGAACACTACCAGAAACTCTCTCTATGAATGATGACATTTGACACTGATATTTGCCAAGTGACACAAAGAAATATTGGAAAAATCATAAATATGGAAAAGGATATGAGACCATCTTTTTTCCAGTTTTTTTTTTTTAAAAGAAATCAACTTTAAAATGAAATATGGAAATTCTTTGAAATAGCATCAGTTAGCAATACCGCTTATAAGAGAAAAGCAAGTTCTGCTTGGCGTAGCACATGCACAAGACACGTGCTCACAGAGAAGCCTCTCTGAGTCATGTAGGAGAGTAAAAGTTTACTAGAATTAATTTTCAGCCTGTATCAATCTTTTATCAGCACCTAAATTAATTCAGAATTTTATTATGCTTTCATAACACAATTTATAAGTTATGCCTTTCAAAACACTTTTAAGTTGTAGGGATTGCAGTCCATTGAAAGTTGACATTAGTTGTATTTGTTGTATTCCTTGTAGTTGTATTTGTTGACATTGTAGTTGTATTTGTTAGTTTGGTCCTTTAACCCAATCTTTTCCTTAGCCCTTTTAAATGCTAATACAAAGCTTCATCCAAACATAAGTGAAGCAAAAGAAAGCTTTTATTTCACTAATTTATTGGGCTTTTTATTGTGGTTTTGCTTTCAAGGCAGACAGGCCAACAAAGAGCTAGTGCTTAAATATTTGTATGTGTTGTCTGATATCCAAGATGAAGAGTGAATGGGAGAAAAGGAACAGAATGGAATAAGCAACACAGTTGACATCCACACCTGTTCTGAAAGGCAATTTACAGGCACTTTTCTTGATTGCTCATGACAAAGGAGTTGTCAGAAAAGGTAACTTTCTACCAGCATTGTTCCAGGAGACAAGAAAGGGAAGAGTCATCCTGATGCTGTTTATCAGCTTGCTCAGTACTTTGGATGCAGTCGAACCAGGAAGTTTGGAAATGCATAAATTGCCCAAGACATTTTCTTACATTTTGTCTTATATGCCAGAAGATCGTATGTACTGTTAATCATCCTTCCTTTACACAGAAGTAAACAGAAACACACAGATGTGTAAACGCTGAATTTTGATTAGTAGGACGAGTTTATTCCATCCTAGATTTTTTTTTTTATTATTTATTTTTTTGTACTGTTGCAGTGTGTTGTAGTGGGTCACAGGAAGCAATAGAGAAGTGATTGCAAGGGGGTAAAGTAGGAAAATAGCAGTTTCATGGTAAGAGAAAATATTAGGGTTTTGGGTCCTTTATTCAGACTCCCAAAAAGCTTTTTTCTGACTAAATGAAGGATTAGAAATAAACCGTAAGTACTGAGATTTTTGTACAGGAAGAACTTAACATTTGGTCTAAAAATTAAAATATGCTTGGTTTCTGGGTTACCACTGGCATTTTTCAGAAAAGAATAGAATTACATTTCAGTCTGCCAAGGGAATTTTCATTGATAAGTGAATAAACTGCAAAGTGGATTGTGTCCGAGAGTGGGAGAATCCTGTGACTGCATCCTGGGCAACACAACAGTTTGAAGCAGGGATTCAAATAGGGGATCAGCTTGAAGTAAGGAGAACAGTCAGAGCTAGGAGGCAGTATGGCTGGCAGAACAACTTCAGCTGGAAAACTGCACAGGATTCAGCTGTTTAGCTTTCTCCCTGGAAGCACTTAATTTTTATTTTAATTTGTCCATGTTATACTTGATATTCCATTTAAATCCAAAGTAGTTCATAAAATGCTTTTAATATGATGGTGTTAGTAGAATTGCGGAGCTTATATTCAATAGAATGGAAACCTTAATAAAAAATAAAAAGTATTTCTTTCCTGTAATCTTAGGGGAGGGAGCTGTTAGCTTTTAGAAAAGGTATTTTAACTCAAGTTACTTTTTCTGGTCTCTGTTACTGGTGTTTAAAATTTGACTTCAAGATGTAGAACACCTCATAAAAACTCTGAAATATGTATTATGTTGTGAGTATTAAACATTTACATTTTCTTTAGATAATGTTTCCAAGTAGTAACAAGTATACCTTTCCTCATTTTTTTTAGTGCTCTTCAATGTTTTAATATTTTCATTGTACATATATTAAGCCAGTGTTCTATTCTGGGAAGTCTGAATTCTAGCATGATAGCTTACTAAGAGTACATCTAAATGAAGTCAGAAGGACTTGTTCCAAAAGATGGTATTAATTCTAAGAGTATCAAAACTGTATAATTAATGGCCCGCTTGTATGCACTTCCAGCCTTTATATTAATTCCTTCTATCTCCTAGAAAAATGCTGAGAAAGCAAAGAATCTAACCGTCCCCTTTATCATTTGAAAAGTTCTTATGCTGATGCTTATTCATTTGTCAGGGAAAACAGAGCAGGGTGAGAGCTGCAGCCCATTCTCAGAAAGCCTCAAGTTCAGAAAGCTGCATTTTATTGTTAGATTTAATTCTTGCAAGCAGGAGAATTGGAGTAAAGTGGAATTCTTCATCTTGTGATCTAATTCCTGTTTCTGTGAAGTGAGGAAAATGTAGATTGTTGTTTTATTCTGCTTCTTTGCGTCATCATACCAACATTTGGTACAATGACAGGGTGATGATGCTCAGAGCAGATGTAACCATAGAAAAGTTACTGTGTTCAACATTAGAATCATAGAATCTTTTAGGTTGGAAAAGACCATTAAGATCATCAGGTCCAACCATTAACCTAATACTGTCAAATCCACCACAAAACAATGTCTTCTAAATACCTACAGGGACTCAACCACCTCCCTGGACAGCCCGCTCCAATGCATTGTCAATAGAGATCCTGTTAAGGACTTAGTAGTATTTAAATCTGCTCTGATACAACTGCATCTTCCAAGATAAGCATTACCTACCTTTAATTTTATCACTGAGCTTGAACCAATCAGTTTTGAAAACACTATCAAGATTGGGCTGGGGAAGGTTCAGGGAAATTCAGGAAAGAAGCAGGGAGATTCAGGAAAGAAGCAGGGAAATAGCACAAAGTAGGGAAGCGATAAGTATTACTGATGTTCATTAAACCAAATTTTTCTTCATTTCACTTATAGCCATCATTACAAATTAGACAGAATCATAGAATGGTTTGGGTTGGAAGGGACCTTAAACACCATCCAGTTCCAACCCCTCTGCCATGGGCAGGGACACCTTCCACTAGACCAGGTTGCTCAAAGCCTCATCCAGCCTGTGCTTGAACACTTCCAGGGATGGGGCATCCACAGCTTCTCTTTAAACATACGTTTAAAGAACTTCAGACAAATTGTTAAATTATTTTTCAAACATGCTGAACGGCAAGGATGAAGGAGATCCGAATGGGGGCTGTAAATCTCCCGAGCTCACTTCAGGATTTGATTCTCTGAACCTCTTGCTGGACCCTATCCACATCTATACACTTCACCCATAGCAAGGATAGCGATATGAAATCTTTTCACGTACTTTCTCTAGCTCCAGTGATCTACCTAGCTGTGGTGCCGGTCTGTCTGAAGTGTTTAATACATGCACCTGCACAGGAAAATAAAGCTCATTATTGATGCCTTGGGGTACAGTATTCACTCTAGTGTTGATAATATTGGCTGGAATATGCGAAACATCACCTCTTCCCATCTGCTGAACTCTACCACCTTCCCTCCTGCCAAAAAAAAAGAAATCCAATCTCCTTTATTTTTTTTTTTCCTTTTTCTAGAATTTATCTTTAGGGATATTTCATGAGTAGACTGAAAAGGTTGTACATTTTCTCTTGATGTCTCATGTTTGGTGTCTTGGATTATACTGAAAAAAGTTTTGAAAGAAGAGATGTAATGATAGATTTGACCTAAGGTAGAAGAGTGCAGATCCCTGGAAGTGTCCAAGGCCAGGCTGGATGAGGCTTGGAGCAACCTGGTCTAGTGGAAGGTGTCCCTGCCCATGGCAGGGGGGTTGGAACTAGATCATCTTTAAGGTCCCTTCCAACCCAAACCGTTCTGGGAATCTATTGATTCTGGTCATGTTGGGAGTAGGGAAGTGGGAAAAGCATTGGGGATTGTTTCTTTTTCTCTTCTCCAAGAAGTTTATTGAATGGGGGAGTTCCTTGTGGCTGAAGGGTACTAGTTTAAGTTAAATTATTTCTGCTTCATTCTGGAGACAGAATGCAGTTAATTACACTCTGTTACGTTGTTTGGCTTTGTATTGGTAAAGTGGTTGTGGTTTGGTTTTTTTTGTGGTGTTTTTTTTTTGGTTTGGTTTGGTTTGGGTTTCCTTGATTCATTCTTTTTCTGTAAATGTCAAAAAAAAAAAAAAAAAAAAAGATTACCAGTCAACAGAAACTGTCGTTTAGCTCACTAGGTAAAAAGTTCTGTTTATGAGACATAATGATCTATGTTCTGTGCTGCTTCTTGTGTTGGTCGCTGGAGCGCGCCTGGAGTGTGACAACACAGAGTGGTGGATGCCCATTATGCTGTTAGAGGGCCATCTCCTAACACTGTAGCTTGTGTAAGTACTGTGAAAAAACCTCACAATCGCACCTGCTTCAAGATTTGCTAGGGCTTGGCTTTTTGCTCTTTCTGATAGCAGGTGGAAAAATCTGACACGTTCTTCACAGGAGTTATAATGATTTTGCTGTAGAGGAGAAAAATACTTTTCAACAGTCAATGGGGGTGTTTATTTAAAATATCCCAAACTGTCACTTATTCAGCCACATAACAAGGTTGTTGAGGATGAATTGACAGAGCTGTGAATCAAGATTTCCTGCCCACCTGCTTTTCTCCCTTGTCAGCCTTGTCAAATTACTCTAGCTGAAATCAGGGGAACGGTAAGTTCTTTTAAAGAAGTGATACATTCTCTGTGAGCTTAGTTCTTTTTTCTTCCTGCCTCATAAATATTTAAAAAGTGTTAATCTTGGTTTTCACCTGACTGATAAGCACTGTGCAAAAACTCTGTTAATGCAGTTTCATTACTGAACTTAGAGCTTTTTGACCATCGTTACAGTGATTGGGTAGAATTTTTAAAAATACCCCAATGACTTTGGAACAGATTCACTGTTTGCACTCTTTAGTAACACCTTTATTATTGCATACATAACTCTGAGTAGATGCAATTTGTGATACATTTCAGTAGTAGTTATTTATATTGCAGAATGATGCACAAAATAGGACTCCAAGACTTCATGTCGCAGTCTGAGGCAGCGACCTGCACCTGAGTGCAGGTTCTGTCAGCTTTACATAATCCTGTAGATAAGATGCTTAACAGGAGTGTAGTTACCAAAAGGATCAGTATGTAGTCCATGCAATAATTTGGCAGTTCTATGTTTGCTTTCATTATTGTGATGGATTTTATTTATTCTCTTTTTTCCCCAGTGAGCTGTTCATTTTTAACTGTTAATATTACAAAATGAGACAATCCTGGCAGGATACTGGAACCTGTTAGGTAGCAAAGTTCATTTGGAGCTTCAGCCATTAGGAAATCAGGGTCATCAGTGATTGTCTTAAAATTCTAACATCTTTTTGGCATTAGTCAGGTGTAGTAAATTATTTTATTTCTTTACTTCCTGGGTTTGCTATTTATGAGACAGATGCCCACATTTCAAAATTAATCTGTGATTAATTTGAAATCATGTTTTAAATATTCTCATCACAATCAAGACAGCTGGAGATGCAGTTTTCCCATGTGGAACACTTTATATGACAATCTCTACAGATGCAGTGATTTGGTTTTGTTTCATTCTGCATAAATGCAGCCTGTCAGTTTTTACTTTGAAGAAAACTGACCAAAATATTTTGAAATTATAATTAAAATGTCTCTAATAGCTGTTGAGGTACAATGCATGAAAGTAAGGTACCTTAACAATAACACCTGTATTTATGAAGAACTAAGGAAAGATGAAACAAAAAAAAAAAATATATGGGCACCGAGAAAAGTCCTCTTCCTGCAGCCTCACATTCTTCTCCCTTCTCCCATTAAGGAAGTTATGGGGGGAAGATAAGGCAGGTGTCTGACTCCTTTTCCTGAGTCAAATGAAATTTGCATCCTTTATCCCTCTAAGAGATTATAAACCAGATGCAAGCATTTGCTACACGCTGTAAAGGTTCAGGTTAGACAAAGCTCATCCGTTATTAATGATGCACCAAATGAAGCTACTCGTTTCCTCACTCTCTGGTTTTGGGTTCTTTTGGAAGAATACATTTCAGATTTTCACTGTGCTAGCTTCTTACAGGTGTCTCTTTCCCCTTATTTTCTTCAGATGCAAGAATCCGGGAAATAGGAATAGTGTCCTTTAAACAATTAATCGATAAATTGTAAACCTTCTTTTTTTCTTTAGCTTTTCCTGCCTGCATCCCATTCTCTACAAAAGAAATTACTACAGATTCCTCTACATTACAGGGTGCCCCCATCATTAGCAGTGCCAGGTTTATGGGGTGCACTAGGCTGACAGAAAGGAGAAAGGGAACTGCAGGAGCAGAAGGGAGAGGGCAGGGCAGGTGAGATAAGCAGAAGTAGCCTGTGGGATGAATGGAAAAATGATGAGTTTTACATTTTACATCCTCGTAGAAGTTGTTTGTGGCCTTCCTGGAGAGTATTGTCTCCTTCACAGCCAAACCCTGATAATTACTAAACTGTAAATATATATGAAGAATAAGTAGGGAGTGGTTGAGGGGGAATAGTTGTACTGGAAGAATCAGAGCAAAGAAGACAACCAAAATGGGAAAAACGAGTGTGAGTGTAGTAGAGGGACAGTTGCAAAGAAATACTCTTTCTTGGGAATGTTTGGAGCCCATTTTAAAAAAAAAATCAAACCATGAAAAAAATTGATCAGATAGAAAATTATTTTGGAACTGCTGCCAAATGTTTATATACATTTGTGAGTCCTTCAGGTCTTAATGGAGATTTTCTCTGTGAAGACCACAGCATTAAATTAGTTAGGTCAGCCTACCCTACCCAGAAGCAGGAGGTGTGATGCCATGCTAAAATTACCTTGAGGCATGTGTCTTTGTACCAGAAAGACAGCTTGCAGTTTCTGATTTAGAGAGTTCACTTTGTCAATCTTCGTGGGCTTGGGGTCTGCATATGCAAATTTACAAATATTTTAAAAATAATTAATGAACTGCACTGAATTGTTTCACTTTTCATTTACCAGAATCCACCAGCTCTTCTGGAAAAATAGGATATTGACACTGAAATATAGTAGCTTGCCATTCTAAGTAGTCTGATAAATTACATGGACACCATGCCAGACTGACATTCCCAGTCTTCATTGCCTTTGGTTTAATACTTTTAAACTTTGTTACAATAAGTTTGGCTGGAAAAACTGGAACTACAGATGTGTATCTCTGCAGCTCAAACTGTATGGTTGCTTTCCAGCATGGCCTGCTTTCTTCAGCCTGGAAGAAACACTGCACGAGAGAAACATTTGACAGTTGCATTGCAGCGGGGGTCAGATACTTCCTTGCTGCAGGATCAGTGGGTTTAGGTTGGCAGTGATCCACTGCAGTGACAGAAGGCGTCTGTAATAAAATCCAGCCTGTGAAACTAAACCAGATGATACGAGTACATGTATAACTGCCCATTAGTGACTGAGGGTGCTGTCCTTCTTAAAATATTGCAGAGCCAACCCTTGCAATCACATTTGCAGTCTATTGTAGTGGTGATAGTCAGTTGTCAAACCTTGTGCTTCAGCTGCTCACGAGCAAGACAATGTTTTGTATAACATAACCCTTGGAAGTAAGTGTTGCTTGCTGCTCTAACAGTGCTATTTTTGCCGTCTTCTGAAAACAGTAGCAACTTCCTGGGGAAGGCTGCTAGAGAAATCTGAAGGAAAATATAAATATGGTCTTCCAAAATAAATGTCTGTTTGAGTTTCAGCATAAGACACTGCACATACCAGACCCTCACAGATGATCTCTGCCTGCCTGCCTGCCTTCACATTACTTCTACCTCATTTGGCTACAAGCCCTGAAAAGTAATTGCTGATAACAAATGTTATTCAGGACAGATAGAAATTTTAATGATTATGTCTGTGTTACACCTGAGATTATGTAATAGCCTGTTTCTTACATGGGCTAATTATATAATTAGACTGTGTGATATGGCTGAAATACAGAAATCATAAAGCCCAAGCTAAAGGAGGGAATTTAGAAATTGTTTTGGATACTGTTTGAGCTTTAAAGTTGCAAAAAAAGTAGGAATGCAGGATGCGTTTTCAATGCCTGTTTTGTCATTAAAAAGTTTTTTGCAATGTTTCATCCTGCCTACTCTCCTAAATGCCCTATTAATCTATTTTTAGATTTCCTTTTGCCTATTTACAATAATGGAATCAACAGGACCCAACTTTTATGACAGAAAGCCAAACAAAATATTCCTAATTCTGAATGAAAATCTATTCTCCTACACATAAGTATTATGCTGAAGAACACATAGAAGAGCTAAGAATTTGGTAATAGAAGTTCTTACTTGATAGGATAGCTTTTAAACTGCTGATTGCTAAAAGCTGGGGAGGAGAAAAACTACATTATATCCACCTGTTTTGCCCTTTTTCCCTAAGCGCATCTTCATTTTGCTGTCAGAGGCAGGATACTGGGCTATGTCTGTCAATCTTTGATTTGAGCAATGGCAGACATTCTTCCTATTTTATTCTTTAGCTCTACAGGTCTTTTAAACAGAGAAACATCACTTCTGTATTGCATGGTGGAAATAGCATTTAATGTCAGCAAATTCAGTACAAATATGTTTGTCAACATCTCCCAGAACAATGTAATAGGTAATTTTTTTGTTAGATAACATTAATGGAGGATAGAGTGTGGACTTGGTAAATGTTTTGAAAACCTGATGTTTTGGGGGTTTTTAAAGTATAAACTAGGAGTAACTCTAATTCACTCATGTTGTTAACCCTGCAAGGCTTGTTTAGGAAAAACATACGTACATGATCACATCTAATATGTAACATGCAGTGCCAGAGACTCTTTAGGCTCTTGAGTGTTGGTGTGAATCCATACTAAAATGAAATTAATCCTGTGCAAAAAATCTACTACACTTAAATTTTATGTAGACCTCACAAAAGGGTTTTTAATTCCTTTTCAAGATTCTTCATTTCCTCTGTAGACTGTGCTTACTGTTAAGTCCCTTTTAAGTCTATGAGATTTAAATGTAGGACTTTTGTGTTTAATGGGAACTTCACCTTATGCAGGAGTACTCGTCGTATTCCCAGTAGATATCTCAGTGACTTCAACTAAGTGAACCAGTACAAGAATGGCAGGAATCCTCTCCATTTTGATCCTTTACTGTGAATTTCTTCACACTGAAGTCTCTGTGCCAGAAAATATCTGCAGTCAGAAACTGCTGTGAACAAGGTCCTGATGCTTCCTCTTCTGCTTTCAGTCATCTTTTGAAATGGAAGAATGTCATCAACTCTTCTGTGTTTGGAAGAAAGACTTTTATCTTGCATTTGAAACTGTTACTGTACAATCATTGCTTTCAGGCAGAAGGCTGGAATAAATTTTTACTGTCCGTTAAGGTTTTTAAACTCTTTAATATTACTGCCTGTATGGCAAGAAGTAAAAGCTTTTATACAAATGCTTCAGATTAGCCTAAGGAAAACAGTAACTGTCCTGAAAATAAGGGTAGCGTTTTAAAACTGCAGGCATCTGATGTTCTACAGATACTAGTGAATAACAAAATTAATCCAATAATATGCAGTTCCTTAAAGAGAGAAGATGTAATGGATCTCACTTGCTGAATTAATTGATTTTGCATGTAAATGTAATCCCTTTCTAAAGACAGATTTGTTCCTAAGAATACAATTTGAAGTAATGAGGTTGCCTAAATCTGATGGTGCTTCTACCTCCTGTTTGAAAGCTTCAGAGATGAAAGAGAAATTCATGATCATTTGGCAGTCAAGTTTAAATAATTCATTTGCTTGCTTACTATTCAAAGCGTACTAACACAGTGAAATATTTCACAGTCCAAAATATTATATGTGGCTAACAAATATAACTTGGTGAGCTCATTTTTCATCAGCCCATTTGTATGTTATTGTTGGTATTGTGGATACTGTATTCCAGTATACTTTTCCAAAGCATGCAGTGCATCCGTGTTTACTAATTTGCTTTGCAAACTGACATAAGGCATAAGATCCTTGAAAAGGTGAAAAGGTGTAGAAAAACTATAGGCCAGAGGGAGAAGTAGTTCATTACTGCAGATATAACAGATTCATGCATCTCAAAGCTTATAAAGAATACAATCTTGTCTGTCCGAACGGACTGTATGTTGGATGTTGTATTGCAATCAGTAACAGAGCTTGCATGGTCTTCATGAAGGACAAGATTATCCTCCATATGGTCACATGAATTCTAATTAAGAGGGAATTTTTCCATGGAAAATAATGCAGCACAGGATAAATATCCTAAATTCAAACAAGAATTGTTCTCTGTTTGATGCTATCTCTCTTTTTTCCCTCAATCAAGAAACTTTTTTTGGTTTAGTACTAGATGATCAAACTTCCCTCCTGAAAGAGGTATGTGAAGGTCTATCGCACCATATATGTGGTAGCTACTGTAGCTAGTGATATGCCAAAACCACCAACAAACACATGTGCTAAGATTATACTTTCATAAAGTGGAAACATAAGCTTAAATATGTTCAATGATGTCTCATCACAGATTCCATTTTGAACACTTCCGACCATATAATGGGAGTTTTGACACTGCACAGTTGAATTATTTTAGTCAGAGCATAGATGAAAATGTTGATATGATTTAATAACTTCTTAGCTTTGAGGAAAACATAGTGGGAGTGTGATAATGAAAATGTTAAGTCTGATTTGTTCAGAAGTGACACTGTGATTGGCAAGATGAATGACTGGTTGCTTTGCTAGATGAAGTTTTTCTTATGAAAAGCTGCTTAAGATGGCAAGTTGGTGTCCATTATATACAAGAAACTTTCAGATTTAGATACTCTTTACCGTTATATTATCAGAATACGTTCACAGTGAGCACAAGAGAGTTTATCAGACAAAAATGAAGAACAAGAGGAGTTAGTTTTCTACAGTGAGATACATACCCCCTACCATTGTTTCAGACACTTCAGGTGAAGTAAATGAGAAAAACTTGCAGTACAAGGAACAGGCAAGACTTAAAGGAACTATCAAGAAGTAGGGATGCATTCAACAAATCTAAAAATACCTTAGAAATCAGTACCTAAAGCTAACTTTTCAAAGGCAGTTTGGATCATCTTTTGAATGGGTCAATCTATTTGTAAATGTGTTGATTTGTAAATCTTCTAGATCATGAGCTTCACTGAAAACAAATAATTTTTGCAAGTCCTTAATCATCTCCTCAAGAAACTAATTAACCCGTGTACTAACACAGCATCCCGACTGCAATTAGTTTGATAATGTGTTAATCACAGCATAGTGGACAACTGGTTTATTATTTGAGATGATGTAATAATACTTGATAAAAACTGTAGAAATAGAATTGGTTACTAATGGTCTTAATGCCTTCCAGAGGGTGGCATTAGAACTGTAAAACTGTTTCCAACTAAAACACTATAGTATGCAGTACAGTATGACTGCAATTTTCCCCAATATGCTTGTTGTTTGCAATGTCTGCCTCTAAGCTCACCCATTATTCATAGAGCTGAAAGCTGAAGTTCACAGTACTTGTTAGTGGTTTTAATGACTGTTATTTTCTACATGATACCAGTTCTAAATGTGTACTCTAAGAATATGGCAGAAATATTTCATGTTCTTAATAAGTATAACCAGAACGTATCCATAGCTTTATCACCAATTTTATTTTTCTTGAACTTTTAGAATTAATGACTGCATTTCAAAGTATTTTTAGGAACCCTTTTAATACATGTTTTTAGTAGTTATTATTGACTTCCATTCTTTAATTGGAGATGTGATCTGCTGCAATTCCACAGCAGGAACACTTTCCTTGTTAGAACTTTAAGTAAGTCTTCCACACTCCCGAGGTTTGGGAATGACAGTGGCTCTTTGTGTTCACATAAGGAAATTTTGTGAGGCTGTGGATAGCAGTATCCTATCTCTCTATCTCTAGCAGCATTCTCAATTACTTCAGAGATTGGCTTCCTTTTGTAATTACTTTTTAGAATCTTTATGAATTGTAAGATCTATTTAAGACTGTGAAACAAAATGTCTTTCTCCCTCAGATTTTTTTCCTTTTAATGTATAATGGATAAGCATGAAAATTGTAAGTTTGCAAAATAAAGTTGAAAGAAATTAATGCTTCATTAAAGCCCATATCATAAATTCACTTCTAACTGTTTAAATGAAACAGTATTTTAATTTTCAGAAATCACAGGAATATTTGTTATATTTGTATGCCGATTTAAAAATCTAAATTTACTTTTAGGTAATAGTTATGGAATTAATATAGCACATACTAGGTTACATAGCTCAAATATGGATAAATTTGGAACTACCATATTTGATGGGAAGCTGAATGCCCACATACTTTCTCAACCATTATTCTTTGGTAGGCTATTTTATTCTACATTTCCAGTAATTAGTCCTGTTTTATGCAAACACGTCATGCATGAATCAGCAGAAGTTAGTCACTTAAATTAGTGGCCTGAACACCAGAAAAAATTTTAGCTTTTCCAAGGAAGTGACAGGTTTTGCCATGGGTGTATCATTAAGTCTCTGTAGGTTTGAGTGCACCGTGTGTAAACTCAACATAAATTGTTATTATCAAACAGTTATTTATCAAACAAATTCATTTCACATGATGGGATGTCTTGATCTAAGTTTTCCCATAATGTTAAAAGTAAGAGAAAATTAGTTTTTCTGAAAACATTTTAGAATCACAGTTTCTGGTTTCTAGACCAGCACTGATTCCCATTTTGAAAATATCTTAATGCACATGTGTTTAAGGGTCTAAGACTTTTCAGGTGTTGGTGTCAGGTGTGCTTTAAGGGAAACCAACCCAGTTTTATTCAATATGGTTGCTACAGAAAGAAGAATGTGCTGGCTCAGAAAGTTCTGTCTCACATAATATAAATCTTCAATATGAATAAATGATGCAATTTTAGCATAAATCAAAGCCAGAGTTTTTGAGGTATGTAGAAAATTTGCCCAGGAAGGCAAATTGGGAAGGCCATCAGGAGGAACTGCTAAAAATTATGGCCAATATTTGGGCAGCTGATTCTGCCTGACAATACTGTACTGGAGGGAAAATTGAAACAAGCCTTCAGGCTGATTCTAATCGTGCCTGATCAGAACCTGCCCGATTTACTGGTTGGAGTCAGCACGGAGGCACAGCGCCCACTGCTCGCTCAGTCAGCCAACATGCGTGCTTTAAATGGTCACCCGTGGCGGAAGCGCGCAGCCTGCTGCTGGCGGCTGGGCAGTGACGTACGTGCTACCGGGTCAAACAACACGTTCTGCACTCGTGAGGACTCTGCAGGGTGACAGTGCCGCTGGTTGCCAGACAAAACGAGCATCAATGTACAACACCTTGGCGATGGCTGCTGTGCGCAGTGCTTGGTTGCTGTCAATTGGGGCTAATGTACAGTCCGGTCTCAGACAACCTAACTGGCAAACACCTTCTGGCTTACAGTATTCAGTAACGGTTGTTACCTCTACAATTTACTAGTTTCGTGTTAGGCTGAAAAGGCTGATCTTCTGATATGTGCATTTGATTTTAATTATACTGTACGGTTCCAAGTGCTGTGGAATTTGTGATAGCCTGTCTGAAGACTAAATTACGCCATTCTGTTTCATGCCAACTCTGTAATCGTTTCCATTCCATAGGAGTTCAAGTTGTCACATTAATAACGAGATGCGCTCTTTCAAAGTAGCATGGAATGAGGGTATAATAAGTTGGATCTGAGAGATTAGTTCAAATGTTTTCTCTGAGTAAGTTAACAATAAGAAGTCATTAGAGGGTTTTTGAGAAGAAAACAGATGTGGAAGGTAAAATCAGACAAATTGTCTGAATTTCTGAAACAGTAACTCTGGAGAGTCTCTTTTGATCATAGCTACCTGAAATGGTTTGGTAAGATATGATATGTCTACTCATTATTTGAAGAACATACCTTTACGTTCATAAATAAAAACTGAAGCCAAAAAAGAAACATCAGTGGAGGAATGCATTTACTGAAAAGAAGGAAGAATACTTTGTAAATAATGGGGTTTAACTGTTTTTTTTTTTCAAGATCAAGCACATACACGCTTTGATTGAATTCACGGTTGTATTGTGTAGCATGCATGGAAGAACACATGCTTCTGAAATTAAACATGTATGTCTAATACTGTGTGATTTTGCTTCTATAGCTTGGCCAGCAAGCTGAGTTAAAGGAAGTCTCTCTGACCAGGAAAAAACAAAAAATTAAAAGGGAATTGATTAATCGAGATTCTAGCTGAATATTGTGCAGTAGGAATATTAGATGTAGGCAGTAAGAAGTTAGTTTGCAAGGAAGATGCTGTGAAGATCTTTGACCTCATGCTGACCATAACTGTTAGTACAAAGTACTGCTGATCTCGTGGGATCTGAAGGGTCTTTACCTTTTTTTTCCAGACCTCTGGGGTTAGATAGTTTTCCTTCTCCTTTGCATACTATCTAGAGAATTTTAGGCATTAAATCATTAGTTTTCAGCACATTTAGTACTGAAGGATTTTGTTTAAAAGTTACGTGTACCCTAAAAGGGTATTGTTCAACTCCATGCTATCCGAAGCTGTCATTTATCGCTTAATAAAGGTACTGTTGAGACATTACTGTGGAGAAGAAAGTTTAAGACAGCTTTTGTTATGAACATATTTAAATAATGTTGAAGAAAGGTTTTATCTATTAAGCCATTGTTGTGCTTGATGAGGAAAGTAATGAATGGATTAATGGAATTAAAAAAAAAGCTAATATCCTTCTTTGAAGGTGATGCAAAGCATAATTACAGTTAGGGAATTAAAGAGGAATAGAACCATTGGTTTGGAAAATGAATCAATAGAGAATTATTTTTATATCTAAAGATTTATACTCATATGTGTTTAGGGTTGGTTTTGGTATTTTTCCCCCAGTGTTAAGAACAAATAAAAATAATTTCACTTATTTATTGTACTTGTTCTAAAATTAAAATCTTTGTAATTAATTTGTTTAGCAATATAGCATAGTTTGTTTTGGCATTCTACTTTTCTTTTTTTTTTTAAATTCACAGTTATTGGGAAAGTTGTAAAAATTGGATGTACAGAAATGAAAAAACACAACATTTTGCAGGAGAGGATTTTAATTTGGGATGTTCTGTTTCTTCCCCAAAAGGGTATAGTTCATTATTCTTTTACACAGCTAATGTTTGTTTTTCTTTCCCAAAGCTCTGGCTTCCTCCTGTATTATAAGATGTTTCTTTGCTCCTGGACATGAGAGGTGGTCATCATTATCTACTGCTTCTTCTCTACAACATATCTTTTTGTTTGTTTGGTTGGTTGGTTGGTTGGTTGTTGGTTTTTTTCCTCTAATGAAGTCTTCTGGATTATTTTACTTAAATACAGTTAGCTGCTGAAAAGATAGTTATTTGGGGTAGGAATAGTTATTTGGGGTAGGAAATCCATGTTAATCAAAATGCAGAGTATCTGCTTTGTTAAGCAACCCTTGATTGATGCCTCTTTTAGCCACATTGCCCTGCTGATGTCACTCCCTGGCTAAGGGTTTAGGATCTCCAAGGGTCTGTTATATACTACTTAGCACTGTGCTGAGCTATGCATTGTGCGCTAATGTGTCCTATGTCATTCTTTGTTATGGGACATGTTGAGCTTTGCAGAAGGTGTATGAGGATGGAGAGGAAATTTTATCAAAGGCAGAACTGGCTTATAAAATTGCCACAAGGTAAAGAAAAAGCGTACTTCTTAAGCTTCTGATTTCAGTATACAAAAGGGAGAAAAGAAAGACCTCAAATAATCATTTGTTAGGGGAAACATATATAGGAACACAAAGATAAATAACATGAGTAGCCTCTGCTGCATGTATCTGCTTTTCCGTTGTTTGGAGATTTGATCAGAAGTTTTGATTGAATCCTTCTGTCTTTGTGGGTTTTTTTGTTAAGTGTGAAGACACTGGTGTACTGTGACTGAATACTCCATTTGAAAAGAAGCACGGGTTAACCTGCCATTACATAAACGGTGCAGATGTGTTGAAGAAACTTCATATGGTTTACTCCTGTTCTGCAACTGCACAGTCAGAGTGGATTAAGCCCACATACTCATCCACACTCTCACTTTAGAGTATTTACAATCTGGTAGGATGACTTGGAGGATAGACAGAAGAGTAGGAGGAAGGGTGAAAAATTTGATTATTTTGTTCAAAGCTAAGTTCAGTACTGAGAATGCATAGTCAAAATGACAGCAAGGGAAAAAGAAAAAACTTGTAATTCCAGCTGTGAGATACCTGACTATATATTTTAGTGTTTAGGGCTGGCAGCTTCATTGACTGAAGTATTTCATTTATTGTTGAAACTGGTGTTAGTTAATTCAGATTTCACATTTTGGCCTTAGCTGATACTGATTTTAAGTATTTTGTTTTTCTTCTTCATAGCAGTGTTTAATGGATGCTTTTGCATTAATTCCCTTTCTAAATAATAAATCTTGGTAGGTCTACTTCCTCTTATATAGGATGCCATGGGTTTTCTCTGTCTAATACTAGTTCACGTTCATCTAGCTTTTAAGAGAGGTACCACCTACCTGTCTGTAAAATCTGATCCTTTGCTCAGGCCTACTTAGTTTTATTTTAGTGATAGCATCACTGATATCCATAATTTAAAAAAAAACCACAACCAACAACAACAAAAAAAAACACCAAACACAAGAACTGTTTACTTTCTTACTCTTCTCCTTCTTCTTTGACTATATAAGATTTTGTACTTAGTGACCACTCCCCTTACATGTGGCTTCAGTGAATCCAAATGAAAGAGGCTGTCTACAATGTTAGGCTTAGATTTAAGATTGATGTTAATCTTTCTTGTGTGTTTGGGACCTGTTTTGGCAAGAACTTTACAATTTCATCTGTCATATGAAAGTCTCAATTTCTTTTCACTGTGTGTTTTCATAGCTGGAAAGGTTCTGGGTATGTAATTCGATAACTTTTAGTATTTGGTCTATGTTGTTTCAACCCATCAGTTTGTCTCACTTATAAAGTTTTAATTTAATCTATATTGATTATAAGAAGTTATATTTTTGCACTAGAACTTATGCAGCTGGCATTTGACAAAACACACTGACCCACCGCTGAATCACTCCTTTCAGTCCTGCATAAATACATACTTCTCCAGCTACTTCTCCCTGGGGTATTAATAGCCATTTATTCCCTTCAGTTTTAGAATGTGGTTTTATCTGTGGATGACAATTTGTTTGCTGACTTTGCTTCTTTATCACTTCCTACAGTTCCTCTCTCCAACCTCCCACCCTACCCCACCCCCTCTTTTTTTTTTTTTTTTTTTTAATCTTGACTCAATTTCCCTTTACCTGCTAGAAGAGAAGTACTGATTTAGAGTGGTGGTTTGGTTTGGTTTTAGTCTCACAGCTACTTCTCAAAAGGTTTTAAAATGTGAATGATAGTCTTCTTTTTGAGACATGGGAAAGATCTGATGCATATTATCATTCTGGTCAGATTTTCTCTCACTTAAACTTACTTAAGAGGTTAGAAAATGCGTATGATGCTAACCCACATTATGCTTTCCAGACAAAGAATATTTTCTTTCCCAATATTCTCTTGTTTCATATTAGTACCACTGAGACCCAAACTTTACTCTAGAAAATGGGCAGCTGGCTTTGGGCACATGCATAATGTTTAAAACACTAGCTGTACTAGTACTGAGGAGTAGTTGGCTAGATTTTTTCATCTCACAAAGAGAGCAAGGGGTGATAGTGGTTAATACTGACAGATGAGGTCAAGAATGTGAGCAATATTGCATTGCATGAAACCACGTAAGAGCCTCCTGTAAGGTGCTGAACTGCCAGCTTTACTTGGAGACTTCAGAGTCAGCATGTTTCAAGACAGTGATCTGTAAGATTCCCTCATTTTATGAAGAGAAAGGATTCTAAGGAAGCTGGAAAGTCCGTTCTCTCTGTCTTTGATTGTATTAGGCAGAGAGAAAAACATGCTTGCTAATGCATTAGTTTATGTACTGTGCCTTTTGCAATGTTGCCTGCAAATAGCAAATGCCAACAAAGACTGGATTCATTCCTTGTCACTTTTAGAATGGTATTTTATTATTATTGTCCTGGATAATTTTTTTTGCCAGTAGCAGTTATAAGAAATAACATATTAAAATACAGGTAGTTAAAGTTAAATGTTTTGAACTAATATCACAAACTGTTTTGGTGAGTATGGAATCTCATCTGTTTGTTTTTTTATTAAGCATTGTATTTAATGTTATCCAATATAATATGATATACATCCTGGACATACCTGATGCCTATTCATGGCAGTTTTGGTCAGATCTGGGCAGCAGGAAAGCTAAGCTCCCTGTTTCAATGTAAATTTCTTAAATCTTTTTACCTGCTGGTGTAATAAAAGCTTGGTACACCTGAGAAGTAAAACTGCTAGTTTTCATCTATAGCTTTTGTTTGCTGCTCTTGAACTGCATTAGTATTCAGAATCAGCATCTGCCATAAAGTATTTTAAGATTTTTCAAACAATCAAACCCATTATTTTACTGAAAGAAGACACTGAAGTATAAAGTTAGCATTGCAAAATAAAGATGTATAATTGCTGTCACAGTTGTCTGCTTTAGAATTTCAAAAGAACACCTTTTTGCTAATGGAACACAAGTTCTCATAATTCTTGAAAACTTAAAGGCTAAATTTTGTTTTTCCTAAAGGATTGTGAAGGACAAATGCAGGAGGTGACTTTTTCCAAGGGCCTGTAATGATAGGACAATGTGTAATAGGTTTAAATTGAAAGTGGGGAGGTTTAGATTGGATCTCAGGAAATTCTTCACGGAGAGGGTGGTGAAGCACTGGGAAAGGTTGCCCACAGAAGCTGTGGATGCCCCGTCCCTGGAAGTGTCCAAGGCCAGGCTGGATGAGGCTTGGAGCAACCTGGTCAAGTGGAAGGTGTCCCTGCCCATGGCAGGGGGGTTGGAACTGGATGATCTTTAAGGTCCCTTCCCACCCAAACCATTCTATGATTCTATGGTTCTATAAGATAGAACCAGACTCTTCTCTGGTATCCAGTGAAAGGCCAAGAGAGCACAAACTGAAGTAAAGGAAATTCTGTTTCATCATAAGGAAAATCTCTTTTTACTGAGTGGGTGATCAAACACTGGCACAGGTTGCCCAGGGTTTGGGGTTTCCATCCTTGGAAACCTTCAAAAATTGACTGGATGCAGCCCTGAGTAACCTTTTGCAGCTGATCCTGCTTTGAACAAGGATATTGGGGCAGAGTATCCTCAAAGGACTCTTCCAGCCTCAAGTGTTCCCTGGTTCTGTGATTCAGTGTGTGTATGTGATCTGGCATCTAAGAGCCAGTTCTAGATAAAATTAGGCAAAAGGTTGGTTGAACCAGCAAATAGAGCACTCACTTTATCCTCTAGTGAAATGCAGATGAGGAATCATAGAAGATTTCTGGGGTTACATCAGGAGGATATTTGGGAGAGCAAACAAAAACATGAACTCAATTACTCTAGCTCCAGTGAGAGCAATGACAGTACAACAGGAACATTCATTTTATGGTTTAAACTAATCAGTGTGTTGACTAACGCCTCCTAATGCAACTAACCACGACAGTGCCCGCTGGATTCTCCAATTTTTACATGATGGAAAGTTGCTCTTCCAAATGAGATGGATTTTTAATTAGAATTACTTTCATTTTTGAGTGGTATAATTTGTCACAATATGAACTCATATTTCATAACTTCAAAAGCTGCCTAATTCTAATTTTTTCCACTTTAAAGGAAAAAAGCTGAAGGTCCAAGAAAATGTGTGCTAAGAAGTCACTGACATGACGGATTTCAATATCTCTAAGTAATTAGTTAAGTTATGCTTGTCTCTTTCATTAAAAGCACCATTAGACAGCCAGATGCAAAAGATGACTGTGGTAAATGGTTTTTCAGGTAATTCTTGATAATGTTAAATGTGGTTGTCATTTCAATTGATCACTATGCATCTTTTCTTAAATATCCATCCATCTACTTGAGCTGCCCACTCAATAAATTGTATGTGGAAATCATCAGAATAATTTAAAGAATTCCCCGATTTAAGTAGCTGCAGAATGCTTTCTTTGTTTCTGTGGGGTCTTTCTCATTCTCTCCTGAGATTACTAAAGAAAATCTATCGTATAGACATTTCTCTCTCCTTTGTTTCTTAGCACATTTCTTCCTACTAGAGGTTTCTTTGGGAAATAAAATATACAGTCAATGTGCTGAGTAGAAAACTGTAAGTCTGTGCAGAAGGCTGTACATCACCTGCAGTCTCTGCTCGTGCTTGCCTTTCTCTTTAGTGAGAGAAGTGCACGGGCCGGTTGATGGAGGCACTGATTACTGTCATAGCACAAGGCTGAACTAAAGCACACCTTCCCTTCTGTAAGTGCATTCACTTTGCCAGTTGAAAGGCCGTAGTATTTGGCTTATTATTCAGATCCTTTTGCTGACTTTCACCTTGTACAGAAGCTGTCACAGGAAATGGACTAAATCAAGGATTTTTTTCATCTTGACTTTTTGAAAAAAGTTTGGTTGGTCACATGCCTTTTCAGCCTTGCTGTGATATGAGAGAGGTGATGTGCTGGTAAACAATATAGAATGCAACGTTACGGCTGTCACTGAGTGCTTCAGTAAAAATGACAGGGGTGGAGTGAGAGGAGGGGAGGAGAGAGTGTGGCACAGCAACATTCCCAGCCTGAGAGCACATTCATAGACAGGCACCCACTAAGTTTAATGTGCACATTGTGTATAGTGACAATGGCATTCCCACAATGTCCCTTACAACTTCAGGAAGTAAGGTGCTTGTAAAGAGTCTCGAGTAAGTCTCTCACCATGCATCTTCCACACAGGCTGTCTGAAGACTGTAGCATGATGTATCCTATTTATTTTGTCTGCATGGCAACCAGGACCTCACACTCATGTTAACTCCCCTGAACTCATTCCTTTGTAATACTTGGTTTTCTGCATTTTCTTTTGAGTAAAACTTGCTTGTGTAGTGGTGGTCAGGGGCTGCAATCCTGTCATTTTTAGTTATGTTGAAGACGCCAGCTCAATTCTTTGTTGTTGCTTATGCTGGTTTGGTTGGGCTCAGAAATTGTAGACTGCTTTTGGTCTCATGCTTTGACATGAAAGGAAAGACAGTTTTCTCTTGGATGGAGCTGTCATCAGTGCTCAGAAATTTTCCACTGTTTTCTTTCAGAACATGCTGTCTTTCTCGCTTTTTTCATTTATTGTTGGCTTTTCATTTGACAGCCTTTTTTTCTTTTATCTAATGGTGTTTAAGCAGGTAAATATGAGATTCTCTGAATAGCGTATTTTATTAAAACAAAACAACCTAATTAACTCAACCTCCAGTTATGTGCTCTGGTAATCCTTTAATGCAGACTCCTTACAAATAGTGTCATTACAGTTAGGGAGAACTAACATAAATCAGAAATGTCAGATGCTTTTTCAAAGGCATTTTCTTCCCCCAGATTTTAAAGGAGTCGGTATTCTAAATGTCTGCTGTACCTCTTTGTTATTTCTTTAACTTCATTAGCTGGGAGCTGTTATGCAAGGGTACCTTTAAAATTTAGAGAAAGCAAAAGAAATTACTTAAGTTTTTGTAAAGTAAGCACGAAAATATTTTCCACAAATGTGAAGTCATGATCAACTCATATAAGTTCCGTTCTATTATCTCTTATAAAGCATTTTTCTAAATACTTACCGTAAGTTCTACCTATATATCTTTGTGCATTACATTCTTAGAGAACTTAGTACAGTGGCCCACAGGGATAATTAAATGGGGAAAACACTTGTTTTGGTTTAAAATATCCTGAAGTAATATATATGAAGAAGAGAGAGAACAGATTAGTAAAGGTGAGCAATAGTAACTCCTGTGAATATTTGATTCCCCTTGAGTGTACTAGAACTGTTCAGTGCTTTCAGCACTGCTGTGTTGTGTTTGTGTCACAGGGTTTGGTAGGACTACAGGGGTGGCTTCAGTGAGAAGCTGCTAGAAGCTTCCCCAGCTCCAAGATGACTCCAAGAAGCCCCATCCCTGGCCAGGGCGGAGTCAGTCAGCACCTCTGCTTATTAACATATTTAAGAGGGGAACGCAAAGAAAACTTGCAGTAGAATGGGGTTGGGTGTGGGAGAGACAGCCGGACAGACACCCAGACCACTGAAGACAGGAGGGGGAGGAGGTGGCCGGCAGCCCATAGTCAGAGGGCAGGCTGTGCCCCGCAGCCATGGAGGGTCACGGCATGGCCAGGGCAGAGACCCCCTGCAGCCCAGGGAGGACCCCATGCTGGAGCAGGGGGATATGACCGAAGGAGCCACTGACTCTGTGGGAAGCCCAGCCTGGAGCTGGCTGCTCCCAAAGGATGGCACCCCGTTGGGGGGACACCATGCTGGAGCAGGGGCGCAGGGTGTGAGGAGTCCTCTCTTGTGAACAGGAAGGAGCAGCAGAGACAACATGTGATGGACTGACCACAACCCCTGTTCCCTGTCCCCTGCGCTGCTGGGGGTCAGAGGTAGAGAAATCAGGAGCAATGCTGAGCCTGGGAAGAAGGAAAGGGTGGGTGGAGGTGTTGTTAAAATCTGGGTTTACTTCTCATTGCCCTACTCTGATTTGATTGTTAACAAATTAAATTGATTTCTTCCTCAAGTCGAGTTTCTTTTGCCCACGACTGTTCCTGGGGAGAGATCCCTCCCTGTCCTTGTCTTGATCCATGAGCCTTTCCTGACATTTTCTCCTCCCCATCACACTGCAGGGGCAGGAATGAGCGAGTAGCCACATGGTGCTTTGTTACTCTGGGTCCACAGAGCTGCAAGCTAGTAGGTTGAACACAACAGGGGCAGAAAGTTGAATTTACAGGGGGAAAAGGAGTTGTTTGGGACCACCAGTCTGGAGCAGATATAGGAGGAAAATTGAGGCTGGCTAGAGATGATCAGAGAGCTGGGCTATTTAAGTGAAAAAGAATTTGCATAGAGTAGGCAGTTTGGGACTAAAGTTAGTGATTAGCTAGCTGGGACTAAGGGTAAAGATAAGGGGCAGCTGTGTGACAGCTGGCTGGTAAAGCAGGTAGCTGAGGATGTGCAGGCTCACTGCTAAGAGAGCCTGCATGAAGGATTCAGATAAATTAGGAGTGGGAATGGGAGAGCAGAATTGTGGTGACTGAGTTGTATCCACTGAAGTTCACTTCTTTTTGGAGCTCAATGGCCCATGAGGCTGCAGAGAATGGCTGCTCCTCTGTGGTCAGGAAACCTCCATCACAGGAAGTCTTTGTGATCATTCTTCTATATTATCAGTAGATACCCCTCCTTTGAGAATGGAAAGTTGTATAGCAGAAATACTTTTATCCTTTTTGCCAGATTTTTATTTGTCAAGATAGAAATATTCCCTGTCACCAAGTGTATTACAATCAAAGTTTGGATGCCTGGAAGGTCTTTAAGATCATTGTACTTTTTTCTTTCTGGCTTCCCTGAACTTCTCTTTGGCAAGCCATCGAGTTGCTCAGTGAGCTGCATTCATAATGTGGGTGTTCCCACCTAGGCACTCTATGGCAGCTTCCTAAAACAGCTAACCTGTCTGGCTGCATCATTGTTGTGCCTCTGGTTGTCCATGGCTACTTGCAAAGTTGCTTTGGAGACAAAGCTGTCATTTGGGCACAAATGCTTGCAAACTTGAACTGGGGGGAAGAAACCTGCAAACTTGAAATGTGTGGTTCTTCATGGCTTTTTTTTCCCTTCCCCTGATGTTGTTCTGAACAATTTAAAGGAACTCTTCCACAAAGCAGAGCTACTGTCATTCTGTGACAGAGTGAGAGGAGGCTGTAGTCACAGGACTTCTGTCTTCTTTGAAAGTCATTATGTGGTGGATGGGAAGGTGGTTTAGTACTGGATCTAATTATTGCCCTAAGGTTTTTCTTCTTGCTTTTATGCTCCTTTATAACACTGGGCAGTTGCTCAAGCCATACTTCTTATAAACGATTAATAAATGCGCTTCTCATTTTTCAGAGTAGCAGACAAAAATTTCTGTTGAAATACCTTGCAGAAATGCTGAGTACTTGTAACTGAAGCCAATGGGAATGCTAGTTTGAATGGATGAAGTACCACATAGCAATCACCTTCAGAAAAATCATTTGCTAGAGTTATCAAGTTTGGCCTGAAAATTAATAGGATTTTCTTCCTTAGTGTGTCTATGCCTCAGTCAACTACCTGTAAAATGGAGTGATATCATCTTTCATTTTTCCTGGCCATTTTAAAGATTGATTAAGTTTTCTGAAGCAGTCCTCTGTTCTGAAAAGTGCCATTGAAGGTTCAAGACAAATGAACAGATTTAACTAGTTCACCATGGGTTTTAACAGTTTGCAGCAAATATTGACCAGCTGATCATTAATAACTTTTCATTTATCACATGTGCTTAGTGGCACAGGGTTTCTAGGAGGTAAGGGAATGGCAATCATTTAGAAACTGCATAATGCATATGCACAAGTGACGTGAATTCACGGTTGAGTTACGGTACCCTAGCAATAATGGGGTGTGACTTCTTATGACTTTGACTGTACAGCTTTAAAATCGCATTCTTTTAATATTCTTCGGGCTTTGCAATTTTAAACCTGTATTCAAACTGCAGCTGTAAAAGCCAGTACCGTCTTAGATGCACTGGACTGTGGCCTTGTTGAAGTTGATGGAAAAATTTCCATCATCTGTGATTTTGTCCTCTAACTTTTCACTCATCTTTGATAAATGAAATAATACATTAATATGTGCATGACTAGCTTGAATGTCAGCTTAGAAATGGAAAACCTTGTTGCTTCATTCCTCTACTGGCTGTTCTCATGTGGCACTCAGGTTGTAGTAGTTCTCTGAACAAAATCTTTATGTGTGATCATGGGGTCTTTTTAGAATTCCTAATGACACTCATTATTGCAGTCCCCGGGAATATGCTTGAGTGACAGGTAACTCTTCAACGGTATTTCTGACTAAAACACAGGACAGATGACATTGGCTTAGTACCCGATCAGCTATAGCTGGCACCTAGACATGTTGCATTTAGTGTGATTAGAACACCGGTAAAAATTCACTTACTGAATGCTCATCAGATTGCTGTGAATATCCATCAGTGGTACATGTTTTAAATTTTGCCTGGCATATTATACTTAGGAATCAGTTGTCTCCAAACTGATTTTTTTTTTTTTCCAAAATATATGTTTCCAAATCCAATATAATTGAATAGGATTCAAAGGGAATGCAAATAAATACTGATATGAGCATTTGCATGTGGATTCTTCTCAAAGTGATTTACATGGGATGTGTAGTGTCTCTCTTGTGTACCTCACAGGCCATCTTGTTTCTCAGGAGTGCATTGGAAGTGCATCTAAAGCATCCTAAAACAAAGCAACACTGATTACGTCATCAAAGTCTACCATCTCTTTAGACAAATAATAATGCTCTGAATAATGAACACTCAAGGTTGTTATACCTTCCATCTTACAAATTCCAAGTCTTCCCTTTTTACACACGCTTTCTGTGAGGGAAAAACTATCTCAGGTTTACTGTACTAAACACACAATGTATTTCTTTACCTGTTTTGTTTTCTTTGTTTTTCTTTCTCTCTTTTTTTCTGTAATTTCTTTCAACCTCTACATCTCACTTTGATCAGTGATGCCTGACATCATCTTTAATGGAGTTGTGGCCAAACAGAATTTCTTTCTTTCCTTCCTTACCTTCTCCTGTTTTCATAATGCAGCTGTAAAAGCCAGTGCTGTTTTACATGGAGTAAATTGTGGTCTTAGTGAAGTTGATGTGTAAAAAATACACAGTTCTCTATTTTCTATCCTATATTAAATTTTTGTCATTTACCCAGAGTATTAGAAGAATGGTATAATTGCCAAATCAGATTATTTCATTATTTTAATATTATTTTTACTGTCTAATACTAGGGGGAAGTCTGTTGTGTTGCTAAATAATTTTTACTTAAAAATGCTTATGACAACTTTTGGTGCCAAAAAGGTTTGTCGTGGTTTAACCCCAGCCAGCACCTAAGCAACACACAGCTGCTTGCTCACTGGGGAGAGAAGTGGAAGGGTAAAGGTGAGAAAACTCATGGGTTGAGATAAAGGCAGTTGTGTAGGTAAGGCAAAAACTGCGCACGCAAACAAAGCAACACCCAGAAATTCATGCACGATTTTCCATTGGCAGGCAGCAAGCAGGGCTTCATCATGAGTAACAGTTATTTGGGAAGACAAATACAATCACTCTGAACATCACCCTCTTCTTTCTTCCCCCAGCTTTATATGCTGAGCATGGTGTCATATGGTGTGGAATGTTTGGGGAGTTGGGGTTTGTTGTCCCAGCACTGGTGGAGTGGGGTGAGGAGCAGAAAAGGCCTTGACTCTGTGCAATCACTGCTCAGGAACTAAAACTGTGTTATCAACACTGTTTCCAGCACAAATCCAAAACAGACCCCCTTACCAGCTACTATGAAGAAAATTAACTCTATCCCAACCAAAACCAGAACACTACCATACCTCTATTCCGGTCTTCTAGCAATTTCAGCCTGTATTTTGTTCTGATGTTCATAGTTCAACATGACTAATTGATTGCCAATAAACTTTATTAGTTTCATATAAAAGGGAACAGTAAAACTGCATTTTTTCAAGAGTGAATCATAGTCTGGTACTAACATTGCTGCATTTTTGAAATAGTACTTCATAATCAGATTCCATACCTCTATTCCGGTCTTCTAGCAATTTCAGCCTGTATTTTGTTCTGATGTTCATAGTTCAACATGACTAATTGATTGCCAATAAACTTTATTAGTTTCATATAAAAGGGAACAGTAAAACTGCATTTTTTCAAGAGTGAATCATAGTCTGGTACTAACATTGCTGCATTTTTGAAATAGTACTTCATAATCAGATTCTTCATAGGATGCTTCTGAAAACTCAAGAAGTTGATAACTGCAGTTCAGCAAGTAATCAATTCACTGATCAAGACAATTGCTAGAAATTATACTCTTAGGCTAGTTTTAATCAAAAAAAATCTACTTTAATTAATTATATTATTATAATTTTATATTGAGGCTAGTAAGACCTGGACTTGGAATTT
>NW_010230669.1:0-21225 GCF_000690775.1 Eurypyga helias
GCAGGGAGAAAGAAGATTCCAACCTCCTCCGGAACCAGCATAACAAAAGATGCTGCTGCTCTGCTGTAAGTCCACTGAGGTGAACGAAGGGGAGCTATCAGCAGAGCTATCTACTAGCTCCAAAACAACTGTAAACCCTCCGCCCCTTCCAGGCCCCCTTTGCACCTTGCAAGCTCACCACTGAGCTTGATGCCTCATGGAATGAAACAAGATCCAGTGAGGCCAGCCAACTCTCTGTAGGAGAGCAGCTCATCCCGGCCTGTAACCAGCACATACATGTCTGTGGGAAGGAATAAAAGGTTTCCATGCTTCTTAACCCAGCTTTTGCCAGTTGGAGCCTGAAGAGTACTCTGGAGCATTATTAGTGTGTACTGGCATGACGAGCATTATCTACCTTTTGCTTACAGCTTCTGTGGAGAATCATGGAAATTCTCTCTTCTGCTTTTGATCTTGGCTGTTTTTCTGTTTAAATTTGGGTTCTCATTTCACTGTTCCCTTAAGAATCTTTTCCTTTAATTTCTCCTACATTGCAGTTCTGTGCTGTCACCTCAGTCACTTCACTTACTTTGGGCATATATCTTTTTGTTTTGTTTTGTTTTTTAATTCCAGTAGAAATCTCAGAACTGATTCCTTTCAGTTTAGGTCATCTGCTGTAATAACAATTTTCTTTCTTTGGTACAGAACTATTAGGTATAATTTTGTCCAATCTAGCACCTTGTCAGGTGTTTTTAAAAAAAACTACCTGGATGCAAAACCTGTTGCATGTTGTTGTTGCTACTTTGGGAAAATACATCTTGAGATGTGAGCACTGAAAATTGTGTATTGATTTATGACTAGAATCTCTAGCCTGGGGCTAATTACACAGATGTTTTCTTGGATAAGTCTTCTGTTTTAGTAGGGAGAATGGTGAGTCATTTTTTTTACTTCATATTTGCTCTTAGAGAATTACCTGTTTTGAAGCAGTGGCTGTGTTCACTTCCATATGGCTTGATTTTATGTTGCCACTGAAAGGGAATGCTATAATGTTTTGCAACTCCTTTTTACTCACCTTCCTTGTGCTGGCACTGATGTCATACAGACAGCCAGACTAGGGAGCTGACGTGTGCAGAACCTAATCTGACCCGGTCCAAAATACATATGCTGGTAAAAGGATAGCAAGAATAATTAACTGTGGGATTGGGGTGGGGAAGGAATCTCTGTCAGTGACGCAACTAAACTAATGCGTGTTCTTCCACTTCCCTACAAAAGTTGGTGGGGGTTGTTGTGCTGCATCCTGTCAGGTAGGAATAGGGCTAGAAAAGTTCAAATGGAAGTGATATACTGGTTCATTCAAGGATTAGGTATTTAGTCTCACAGGCCTCTGTCATCATCTAAAAAAAAAAAAAGATTGTAGCTTTGAAACCTCTTAAATGGCTACTTGAAATTTGTCGTGATCCTTGCTCAGCTTTATTATGAATTCAGGACTGAAGAGTAGGATGTATTCAAATCTTACTTCACTGCTCATCTGTTCCTTTTTCTCTGCTACATGCAGGAGCTACAGACTAATTTCCTAGAATAGGAACTATAGACAGTGATCTGATCAATACTGCATATGACTTCACAAACTGAGCCTGTGTATGAAGCTTGAGAGCAATACTGAACTGCACTTTCCTGGTAGTGAAGTTAATTCAGAATTTAAAGACCAGTAAACATACAGCTGCCAAATGAAATTCAGCTCAGCAGACCTTAAGTGGAAGCTTCATCAGCTGGACAAAGAAGCCCTTGTATGTCAAATTTCTGCTACTAGAGTGATGGATTTCATGTACCCCAAAATATATTGTTCTGCTAGCTGTAGTATCATCAGAAAATTTGCAGAACCACTACTCCCTATCAGAGACCTGCTCTTGTTCAGGAATCAAAGTCCTTGTCCTTTCCCTGCTTTGTCTAACCCTACCATCTCTCCAAAAGTAGAAATAAAAGTAATGTGAAACGGCTGAACTCATAACCTGTAAATAAACTTTTTATTTTTTGAGTAATTTATGACAGATGAAAAATATGGTTGTTATCCATTGAGGTAGGGTATTTGGTAAATTGAATGAACTGTAGAAAGTTGGAAATGTTAGCTGATGGCATAAAGATATGAGAAGATCGTAATGAAATAAGCTGAAGCAAACTGGTGGGACAAACCAGTGGAAAGAGTTATAGCTCATTAGCTGTTTTCCTATTTTGAATGACCTAAAAGGAGACATTTCACTATGTATTGTGGAAGGTATGTATTGGAGAAATTACTTCTTTCTGTCTGTGTTGTCAGCTCTTCATAATCACTGCATGGCTTTCAATTTGTTCTTGTAATATGGAAGAGTTTCTTAATTCAGCCTCCTAAAGTCTGCTAACTGAAGAATAAACTAAGGCAGAAAAAAAGATTTTTACTCTCTTATTATCCTATTCCTGACCACAGCCAGAAGGAGATTGCTGGGAAAGAAATAGGACTAGGCTAGGGAGATGGTAACGCTGCTTCAGAAGATTCTACTGTGTCTTAATGTGTGATACATGAACTTCCTGAGTCAGAGCTGGTTTCTGTAAGTAACTTGCATTGAGTTGTCCTTCTTTGAACCTACCCAGTCCCCCCTTGAACCTACGTAACCTTTAGCATTCAAATAGGAAATAGTAGTATAGGTTAGTTACATATTTTTGTGAAGAGCAATTGCCTGTTGTTTGAATTTTGCTGGCTTTATGACTTTTTTTGGTAAGAGACAGCAGTATCTATCCTCCCTTTTTAGATGCTCATTTAATAAATATCTGCCATATTCCTCATTAGAATTTAGGTTTATTTAGTAATATCTAGTATGGAAGCTACATTGATCACCCTTGTTGCCTTTTTGGAACATTTTCCAGTTCTTTTTATTTTCTGTGTGGAATAAGGGGAGGAGGAATTTGGAACTACATACTTAAGACTTGGGCCATGGATTTCTTTTATGAGCATGATTTTTATCTCCTAGTAATTCTAAGCATTTAGCATGTTTGTAGCTATTAAGTTACTGTTTTGGTAGATTTGTAATAATCCCATAATTTGTTTTCTAAGTAGTCATGATGATTTCTGAGTAGTTTTGATCATCTCCGAGCTCATCACTTTATGAAATTGGGATCTTTTCTTCCGTTGTGTGCATTGCTTTCCATTCCATTGTATGGAATTTCATCTGTCCGTTTTTCTGTAGGATATACTAACCAACATTATTAACCCACTATCATAGGTATTTTTTCTATAGCTATTTGTTCTGAAGCTTTGTTTTTGTCTTATCTAAAGTTATAATTATAAAGGCATGCAAAGATACAGCAGTAAACCTTGGTTTGAATTTTACACTTTCTGCATCTCTAGTTCTCTGTGTTAATTCTTTGCTAGTGGCTAGTTAAAACACAATGATCCTGTCAAAACTCATGTTCTTTCTTCATGCTAGAATTCCACATAATACAAACATTACTACTGCACTATGATTGCAGTTTTCCTAAGTGGTAAATGGGGAATTACCTCTTTCAGTGTTTGGGGTCCCACTATGGACAAAGGTATTCTGTATGGGAATTCTGTGGGTAAAATACAAAACCTCTTTCATTTATTGAGACTAAATTCATTGCAAGTATGGTATTCACATCTATGTATGTTGATGACTGATTGTAAAAGAAAGACCCATTCATTTCCATGAGTTTGCAGTGTTTGACTGAAATATGGGATCTTTGTGGTCAGCTCTGTGTTGGTATGCATCATCCTATTTTATGCCTGCTGGGGATTCCTCTAACAAACTCTAGTATGATTTGTTCTTTGGGGTAGAGTAGTGAGTTCTTACCAGGAAAATTGTTTTATTCGTACACCTCTACCTTGTTTTCAGTTGGCCTAGTGATGCAGTGAAAAACACTACAACTTTCTTGTTCAGAATACTTGTGCAGTATTTTTTTACAGTGTATAGCTGTAGTTAGAATTGTAAAAATCAAGCAGGTTGAAACAGGTTGAACTATGCAGAATAGTTGGTGGATGATAAAAAGTAATCAAAGTTGGCATGTGTGTGCTGACTGAGAACAATCTGTGCATCTAGTGGCAAGTTGTGTGAAATTAAGACTCCTGTTTGGGTTGAAAGTGACAGCCTTCCACTCTTGTCACAAATGGCTAATCAGCATTGCCTGAATGAAAGAACCTCAGGAAGGTTGTCCTGTTATATTCAGCAGTTCTTGAAAAGCCTATGATAGGAATGAAAAAACTTAATATCCATTTTCAACTTGCATATGGCCAGTTCATGTCCTTTTTTCTAGCCTTGTAGAAACAGGTTGTGAAATCTAAATTCCATATGGAAATTTACCACTGGATGTGGTCATGTTCCAACATTATAGATGGTAGTGCCATGCCCCAGAAATCTGCAGTTGGTATTTTAACTGTATCACTAGTATCTTCCTCTGGAAAAAATAGTATTCTTAATTTCTACTTAGACTTTTATGTCTATACACTGCTTGATTAGGTTTGCAGAAGGCCGAAATAATCACAGAATCTGAATAACACATGAACAGTCCGTAAATCAAACCAGGTGTGTAAGCATTGTGAAGTTAGGAAAAATTATCCAAAAATATAGGCTGTGGATGAACCCTGTCAAAGGCACTTGTCTCAGAAATATGTTGCTGAGTGTTACAAAGACGGCTGATATTTGCCACAAATGATACTTTTTTGAGCTAGATCAGAATACTCTTCCTGTATTCAATGTTTCAGTGAGCAAGACTTTGTGTTTCTAATGCTACCAGTAATTTTGGATATTGCTATAGATGCTCATCCTGTTTTACCTTCAGAGATATATTTTCAGTTCTCTACAGCTGAACATTCCTTGGCTTATCAATATGAAGCTGTTATGTAGCAATATCTTGGAATTCACTTCTACTCTTTGTAGTATTCCCCAACTCCTGCAAATTCCTACCTGATACCATGTTTCTCCATTAGAGTGGGCTTGTGGTTGCTGTTGTCTCAAACCTAATGTATTTTAATTGTTATGAATATGGCAAATAATTTTTGCAGTATTATTCCTGAGGTAAGAATAAAAAAAAAACTTACTTTCTTCTTAATGAAAGGCTAATCTTCTAGAACATTGATGAATCTTGACAGAATTTTTGCTACTTGTGTGGGTCTTAAACTTGTGGTTTTCTATTAATAGTGAATTCCATATCCTCCCACACTTCCACTCTCCTGACAGAATGGTTTTCTGTGCCTTATATACAGTGGTTTTGCTTCACTTAAGAGCTATAGTTTCCTTGCTATGTTGGAATCTTTTGAAGTACACACAACTTGTTTATTTTGATTTTTTTTCTTTTTAGGAACAGATTTTTAAGCATCTCATCCTGTGCTCAGTGGTTGTTTCAAAATAGAGATGAAAAATGGACATAGGTTTTTATTGTTGACATTACGTAGAATTTATTGTGTACTTTGGTAAATCAGTGGTCCCCCTTTTCCTGCAAAATATTTAGTATGATCTGTAACTCGATCAAATATACTTGATTATCTTACCTTCTCAAGTTTCTGTTAGTTGTAAATAGCACATTTCACAGCTGCTAATGAGTATCAATTTGTACGTGCTCCACGTTGATTATGAAAAATGAGGTCTGTTTACAATCTGTGGACCATTATTGCTTGGGAGGGGAGAGGGAGGGAAAAAAAGGAAAGGCTAAAATAATAATCGAAGCAATTATGTACCATTTGATATGTATTTTATAAGTATGTTGTTAGACAACGCAAGTGTGCGTTTCTTTTTAGAAGTCTAAATATTCTTCCCTGAAGTTGATATGGTGTCACTTTGGTTGCAAAACAAGAATGACCATAACTTAACTGTATGAATTGTAGGTGATGTAAATTGTCATAGAGAATAGGGTATTAATTTTTGGTGGTTAGTGTTCTTCACTCACTTTACCTGTGTGATACAGCAAACTGTTCTGCAGTTTGATACATCTGAGGAAAAGAATATGTTCCTTTGTAAAACATTATTGACTTTAGTTCTTTGAATAGAACTGAGTTTGTTTAATATGAACTTCAGTCAGTATTTCACTTTTGGAAGTTATTTTTGTGTATGTGTACAGACAAATAATGTCATAATTATTAATACTGTTGTGCAGTGATTCACACAAGGATGTAGACATCCTGTGCAAGTTACTCTTACTCAGATGATTTGGCATTGGTCTTAACTATAACTGATTGTGATGTTGATTTTACTTATTAGCTGTTCATGTTCTTAACAGGAAGACAGTGATCCAGCGGTTCATGAAAGCCTAAGCATAGAAAATACATTATGGGCAAGCACTGTTGTTGCTTCAGGTAAGTGTTGCAATAGCAAAGCTGATAATGTATCTAAAAACTTCTGTGGAAGTATATATTTTTACAATGTGAAATATTAATGGCTTTTGAAAATCTTCTTCCAGGCTGTTAACAACATCTGTTGTCTGCCTTCCCATTGGTTTCATCCTGCTACTCACATGTTTTCATACCTTTTTAATCCTGCTTAATAGTTTATTTTTCAATGAAATTTTGCTGTTTCAGTAGTGCCGTCCACGTACCCCACTAAACTCACCAACCTTTTTGTTTTAATTAAAGCTTCAGGTTGTAAAGTGCTCTGCTCAGCTCCTGGTGGATCGGGCCCTGCTGAAAAGCAAGGGTGGTTCTGTATTTGTTACGAACATTGCCTGTGCTTCTCTTCATTTACCTTATGACTCTCCAGTATGGCAGTCTTTAAGGCATCCTATCTGGGAAGGCTGCTTCCTCCAGTGCTCTTATTAAGCAGCCTGGACATCTGTTACTCAGTCAAGCAAATTTGTGACTCATTGCTCTTGGGACCATGTTAAGCCCTTGCCAGTCCCTTGGAGGTTGTTACAAAGCATTCTGGGTCAACCGGCACTATTGTCTTGGCCTGTTGCTGACTGATGCTGACAGTATCGGCGTGGAGACAGGGAGCTACATCGCTGACACCCAGGAAAGGATTATGTAGCCGAGTTGCAGATACAGTCTTACTTGATTTTAAAAAGGATTTGCATAGGACATACAGGACAACTGTTGTGCAAAGGGATTCTCCTTCCCATTTTCTTCCTATCAGCAATTAAATACGTGCTGAATTTCCTGATATTCCCTTTGTCATATTACATAAAATACATTGCATCATCTAGGAGAGCCTACTGTCTCCAGGACGCATACTGTTCCTATTTGTCAGGGTGATACAAAGGGACAAGTCAGGCTAGGAAAAGTGTTTGGGGGAATTATGTGGGGAATACCTCAGAAAACCTGAGCTCTGGTTGCTGATGTCCTGACAGTTCTAGAGGAGAGATCACAAATCAATCATCTTGCAGATCAGTAACAGTAATTGTAAGCATATAAAGGTTTCAAGAAATCTTATCAACTACGCGTTGAATGCAGAGTATCAAAACTTAAGAAAATGCCAGGATATTACGGTAATGAATTCTACAGAAAAAAGCCTATTGCTAGAGCAGTACAAGTGACAAGAAAAATATGTGCTACAATTTAAGATTTTTTTAATTCTCTTTTTGAATTTTGGAATCAAAGCATTGGTTCAACAGCATCATGTAGTGTCAAACAAAAGTCTGAAATAGTTTATTTTTTAGATCAACAAATAAAGTTCAGGAGAGTAAGATTTCTCAAATTTGTATGTTTGGAAGGTGTTTACTTTCCTTGGCTTCAGTGTGTCTCCTTTCCCCTTAGAATAACACTGAGCTAAATGGAGAAAAAAAATTACCTTTTTGTCCCACCTAATACATAGTATATACCCAGATGCTGTAGTCTCAAGAGTTGATAGTTTAGATATCTAAGTGGAGATTCCTCCTGCTACCAAACGTGAAGTGTTTTCTGCCCCTCTCGTAAAGCCCAGACAGCAGTCTGGCGACCACGTGTATGGTGTTTATCCTAAAGACAGAAGGTAAAAAGACTGGTTTGCCAGGGTCACGCTGGAAACTCTGTCAGAGGCGGAAATAAAAAGCCTCCCTCTCGAGTCAAAAGCGTGCAGCCATCCTTTTGTTACTCTTCAAGTGAGACAAGAAAAAAGATTCTGACTTTTTCCACTTACAGGCAACATCCCAGTGAGTTGCAAAAAGGTAGCAGTAAGGTACAAAGTCTGTGTGCCATTCTTAATCTCTCTTATTGCTGTGGAATTAATAATAGTGTCTGAAAGGAATTCTTGTTTAGTGAAAACTTGAAAAACTGCTATCACTGAAGAAAGAACTTTAACCAAATAATTTAAACCACTAAGTATTTTGAAAGCCTCATAGGTTATCTTCAAATAAATTACTTTCAGATGTTTTCTGTTTGTGAAATCATTGACAGTGGTGTTTGTATTTATTGAAAGCTTTCCTGTTGGAAAGGGAGAGTGGAAAGTCAGCAGTTAAATTTTAAAAACCCACAGAAGGTCCGCTACAGTACGGACTTTTAACTTTTTGTTCTTCATTTAGTGTAATGATCAGTGTGGCTCAGACTCTAAACAAGATAATGCAGTTTTCTGAGACGCCTGCTGAGATACCTGTTAAGAGGCAATTTGTATTAACTGAATTTTGCAGTCATTTTGGCAGGTGTCAGTCTTGCAAAGTCACTTAGATAAAATCAGAACAATTTGTATAGCTGCACAGCTGTAAAAAGCGCTGTTTTGTACCAAGTCCTGCACATGATTCTAATGTGAGCACTCTCTTGATTTTACATGGTTCACGTACTGCTTGGGAGATACCAAAAATTAATACGATCACACTCTGGATTCAGAGTATGCCTGACTGTTGTGTGTGTTAATTCTGCACAAGTCCTCTTTTCCAGGCCTGCATATTCTAGTGGCATCTCCTGTAACGTGTCTCTCCTTCGTTAACCACTCTGCCCTTACCCCAGTCAGTGGTTGCCCTTTTTATATGAAAGCTAGTTTGCATAGAGGCCCATATATAAAAATACCCGAATCGTGGCTTTTAACAACAGCTGTGCTTCCAGGAACCCCGGGTTGGATTCAGTTCTTTCTACTCTGGACCAGGGTAGTTTAGTGCAAGTGTATGTCTGTCTTCAAGGCGGGTGGTAAGCTTAAATTTGCTGAGGATAGTGAGAGAACAGGGGGTTAAAAAAAAAACAAACAACTCCAGAACACCAGAACCATCCGAGGTGTAACCACAATGGGACAATGCTAAAATTAGGCTTGTAGTTCACTACACTGATGTGATTCAGGTCTGAGGAACCTTAGATTTCCCACTCATAACTCTGTTAGTGACTAACACTCCCAAACGTTCAAAATCGAAGGTCAGCATCTCAGTCAGATTTAGCCAAAATTATGGTCAAAATTCAGTAGTCAAAATGGATTTTATCTTTCACCTTTGAAACAAAGTTTTCGAGGAGCATATCAGGAGACAAATAGGACAGCATGTTTTCCTGAGCTGCAGCCGCCTAACCGGGTGAAACTTAGTGGAAAGGTGCCAGCCGGAACAGAGAAGTCCTACCCAACTTTTGCTGAATTAAGGAGCTACAAGGTCAGAGGTGGTTGGGGTGTGCAGGAGGGGATTCCCTACAGGATATCATCCAGTGTGCTCTGACCATTGGGCAGAGGTCAGCTCGGAGGATCACTCAAAAATCAAATGACCCAAAGGAATATGTGCATTGTTTGGACACCCGTCGAAAGAGTTGAGAAACCATGAACCTGTTCTTTCATCTGAGTCAGAAGGAATGTTGGGGGCATGTTATCTGTATACTAATGTGCAGGTTTACATGTGGAAGTGTCAGCAGAGGCGAACTTGCTTTGGGGAAAATGTTATGTCAAGTCTTAAGAAAAAGCTTTAGTATGGGGAGTAAAATAATAGAAAAATTAATTTTTAATTGTCCAGAAAATCTGATGTATAATCTTTACTGGTTTGTATGTGGATTCAAAGCTTTGACTTGCAACCTCATTTTTGAGTAAATGAAACTTCTTTTCTTTAATGTCAGCATCTTTAAATGCCATATTTTTTTGTTTGCATGTTCTTTTTTTTTTTTTTAACCTGTTACGCTGCAAGAGTAGTGATAGCAGATCTTGTATGTGGTGCTGATTGCCAAAGACAATCTAAGTTAATGTCAGACAATGTACAATACTTCTGCAAGTTTCTGATAAGTTAATTATTTCTTTATAGCATAAAGACAACAAAAAATACCACATTATTGGTTGTACTGCCATAAAGCCATGTCAGGTCACTTGAAAAAGTAATAGAAATAAGGGGTTTGTTTTGTGCTGGAAAGTGTTATAGTAGCATATTAATAAAACCCTTTATTTTTATTTAATATAAACAATTTAAGCCACGTTTTCCTATACCATCTAGTAAAAATTGATGAAAAGATAATTGGAATGGGGGAATAATTTTTGTAAGTTAATAAAAA
This sequence comes from Eurypyga helias, assembly GCF_000690775.1. Lineage (NCBI taxonomy): Eukaryota > Metazoa > Chordata > Aves > Eurypygiformes > Eurypygidae > Eurypyga > Eurypyga helias. Next base: position 10,370 of record NW_010230669.1, read on the forward strand.
GAAGAATATTTTTGTATGGGATTCTATCAAAGTAATTAATCAGGTGAACTAGAATTTACGTCATTATGGACAGAGCTAGTAAGCAGTTTCTGTATGATGCACTCAGCACCGTTGTGCACATTTTTGTATTCCTTCTGAAGGGCAGTTATTTATGCTGTGTTTTAACTTCTGAAAACAGTTAGAAACAATTTTTAGTTCAAATATAAGATTTAACCAGTTACATTGAAAGTAATGTTTCCATTAAAAAGAAGGAAAGCATGTTTTCATTTTTATGGATGTTAATTAAAGAAGTTATAATGATCCTTCGTAGTCAATTCCGAAAAACAACATTCACAATACTATGTATATGGCATAAATTTCAGGGCTTTTCATACAACAGAGTTGTTTGAGGGACTGTAATTACTGCAAGTTTTAATTCAGACAGATTTTCTCTTAACTACTTGACACCCCTGATTTACTTTTTCTTTGTTTTTCAGGAACTGTGATTGGTGTTGTCATTTACACAGGCAAGGAAACTCGAAGTGTGATGAACACATCCAATCCAAAAAATAAGGTAAACTGTCCTTACTGTGGGATTTCCTACTTTTGTTTTCATAAAACTTAAAAATAGATGTACCAAAAATCTGTAAGCTCTTACTCTAATGTTTTTTGTGTGTGCTGGACTGACTTGAACTTAGAGAAGTATGAGAAGTGGATTCTGCCTCAGTCTCATTTCGGAAGTAAAGTTATTCTTTCTTTAGCTAGGTGTGTCACAGGTACTAATGGAAACATTTGTTTTCTAAGTATAAATGCCTGTGTTTGGACTCTTACACTTCTAGTTCACAGCCAAATATTAATTCCCACTTATTTCTGTCAGATTATTTTACTGTGAAGTGTTTGGCCAAAGCTACACAGTTTTAAGGAATGTTTATAACAGACTACTGAAATTTATTTTGGTTCCTGGAGGAAGCAGTGTAAGATCACTGAGATTCCAGTCTGTACCCAAAGCACTTTTCTAGGAATTTTTGTAAGCAATGAAAACATGGTGAAGTGATTTGTCTGTTGAAAAGAGACCAGAAGTTTGAGTGCTTCCCTCTGTACAAAGTTCTTTGAGTTCAAAACGAAGCAGATAGCTCTTAATTTCATTGGGAATGTTTTTGAAGTGAGTTGGGGAGGGCACTCCATTATAAAGAAATGAAACTTCGGTGGCAGGCTGTATCTTACAACCTAGACCTGTGTTTAGTAAGAAGATACTTAATTCTATTAAGAAAGGAAAAATTCATGCAAGAGGTTTAGAAAAAAAATCAATTGTGACAGGTTGCCATTTTCACGACATCCGTAATAAGCTGCTCTGAGTAGGAACATGGAGAATGAAATTATAATACAAATTGCTTGAAGCAGGTATCGCAGTCCCCCGAGTGTATTGATTTGTGTTTCTAATAGAGATGCTTTTAAATGTCTCAGTGACAGAGACACGTGATATGTACCATTACGTGGATTAACGTGGCCTTTTATTATTTCCATCTTTAACGTACATTTTTAAATAATAAAGTAAAATGGATTCGGTGTTTATGGCGCATAATTATTTTCTATTCCATCTAATACAAAGATGAACTCGTCAGTAACAGGATCTCTCAGAATTCTGAACAACTTCTGACTAACAAATAATTCTCACAGGTGTTTGAAATTATTTAATGCAGTAAATTGGTAGGTGAATATGCATAAATGTAACAGGCTTTACACAAATTCAACAGATTCTGGAGGTCTATTACATTTTTAGTAAATGTTTATTAAAATTCTTTTTGCATGAATATTTCACACAGAAAATGATGATACAGAGTAAAAGGATTTGTGTTTGAAATTTCCCTGATGTTTTCCAAATGGCTAATATTAAAATAGTTGCTGCAAAATTTCATCAGCAAAAAGATTTAGTGGCAGATAAACCAATAAAATAAGAGGTCGATCAGTGTGTTGACCAACTGCAGCATGGTTTTTACTGTTAAACAATACATGTACCGCCTTGCTCCTAAGATTCCAGAGCACTGGAACAGACTTTCTAGAGGGGTGGTCAGTGTTGAAGAGGCACTTGGACAATACCCTTAATAACATGCTTTAATTTTTGGTCAGCCCTGAATTGGTCAGGCTGTTAGAGTACATGATCATTGTCCAAATGATTTAGGTCCCTTCCAACTGAAATAGTCTATTTTAATTAGAAATTTTGCTTTTAAATGCAATTTTATCTGCTGCTGATAAAACAGGTGATGGTTGTATAACTAAACTGTACTCATTAGTTGTCCAAAGGCCTTTCAAGGAGTCAAGGACCTATTAAGATGTTCAGTATTGTAAATATTGTGTTCATTTTTTCCTTGGAGGTGCTTAGTTCTTTGTACCATAGCTGTTAGGAATCTATTAAATGTGAAGAATGAGGCTGAGCATAGTATATGTGAAATTACCTGCTTTAAGTGCCTCTCCCTTAGTAGCTGCTCTATAGAACTTTTCAAAAATTTAAAAATTAATCTGTACTGAACAGGTGAATACTTTCTCTACATCAGTTGCATCAGCTGTCTTTCAAATTATTCTGTAAATGTGTAAGTGACTCTTCTGTATACCAGTTGCTCAACAATGTCATTAACATAGCGAGCAACACCCCTCCCATGTCTCCCCTGCCTGTCCTTCCTGAAGAGCCTGTATCCTCCCTTTCTGACACTCCAGCCGTAGGAGCCATCCCACCACATCTCCATGATGCTGATGAGGTCACAGCCCCTCGTGCGTGCGCACGCCTCCAGCTCCTCTTGTTTATTCCCCAAGCTCTGTGCATTCCCATAGAGGCATTCAAGATGTGCCCCTGATGAAACTGGATTGCGGACTGGAGCAGCTGGAATTCTCTTGTTCTGTTTGCCAGGTGCTCTCCTGGTGACCTGTGATTCTTCTCCAGGCTCTGGGCATCTGTTGGTGGCACTACTGCTTTTGCCCCTTCCCCCTTCCAACCTGGTTTAAACCCCTCTCAAACTTGCAGAAACAAAATTGAAATCAAACTGATCACTTGTGGTATTGCTGCAACCTTGAGAGGAAGTAAGTCTGCTCACTCTTCTGCTTTAGAGAAGAAATGGTAGGCTCTCTCTGCGGCTCTTTGAAAACAAATAAAAATAAAATTCTGGAGATTTTCCTGTAAAATGTGTTGATATGCTCTTCTTGGGAATAGAGTTCAGTGATGGACATATCTTCTGGCTTTGGGAGAAAGCAAACACAGAGATCTATGATTCCCAATTTACATTGCCAAAGTGAAACTTTCTATGTCCAGAAATAAGCAGGAAGTACATGGGTTCGACTCTTGTCATTCCTCTCTTCATTGAATTACAGATAGATGCTTCGTCGTATTTCTTGGTGGAGTGTAACATTACGGACACACTTTGTACTATGAACTGGGGTTTTCTAATGGCAAAATTTTAGCTTTCCTGCTTAAGGGTAGATGTTTTTTGACTAAACCAGTATTAAAATGTAGAGATGCAGACCTGCTCTGTAAACACTGGGCATGACTAAAGCTGAAATAAGTTTAAGCAAACTTACATATGGGAAATTGTAGAATGTATTTACCTGTTCAAGCATGTGGTTTATGTGTATGTTAAACTCTGAGGAATTTATTGTATTTGCTGAAGTATTTAGTCATTCAAACAACAATTTTCTTAACTTAAAGTCAACACTTTGTTGTTTTATTACAATTATAAAAATTGTTTCATTGCCTAAGGATGCAGATACAGTCTAAACACATAGAGAAAAGGGAATTTTCTTAATGGATCATTTCAATATAATTTTAATTCCAAATAATGTAAGGAAAAATTAATTCTGACAAGGTCTAATTTCAGACTAAAATGATATATGTTCTGCACTTCAGATAAATGTGGAAATGGTAACATCAATGTTACTACAGTATAATGACTCTGCATTTTACCTCATAGGCAGTCACATCAACTTATTCAGGAATGCTGTTCCAGCCTTTAAAAAAAACCCGACAGATTGAATTTTGTTCCTCACAGTGCTGTGTTCAGTAATCAATCCTATTTGGATAGATATTCTTAAACCTTGGCTTTCTGGGTGAAGTTGGACTTGTCCATGCTAAAGGTCATTTATAGGTGTTAATTAACCAAGAGGGAAATTTACAAACTAGGGTTATTTATTTATTTTGTCTGGCATTTTTCAGTGTTCTCATTCTTACCTGTTGGAACTGCAGAACAGTTTATTGTTATCTAAATTCAGAATTGGTTTTCGCAGAAAGCAAGATGGTTAGCACAGCCCTTCTGCAAATGTGACCTGTTTCCATCCATAGCAACAGATTTTGAGGGTAAAATTTTTTAAAAAACCCACATACTTGGAAGAAGACAGAAATTAATTTGAGAGAATGTATTTTGTGTACTAAGATTGAAACATTAAAATTACTTGAGCTGTGCATTATATACACACGCTCAGAATGTACACAGTAATGCATCAAATGAATTTGAATTATCTTAAATAGAACTCCTGAGAAATGCAGCCTCTGTAAAGGAGCTACAGGGTGTAATCTGTCTAGTATGATTAAGATTAGTACAAAAATAGTTTTTTATATTACTAATCCTTACAAGCAGCATTCAGAACACTTTTTTTGGCTTTATGTTATGGAATTCTACATCTTCTGTTTGAATGGTTACTATGAAGTTTTACTTCTGATGTTAAAACAGTGTTCATCAAAAGAATAGCAATATTATTTTTTTTCTAGTTCTTAACTAGCCTGAAGGCTAAATACTATGTGGCTTGAGGCTGGTGCTTTCCTGATTTTGTTAATGTGGTTTAGTTGGTTTCTTTACAAACAAATGAAAAACTTAAGACTTGGTATTGTTTCTTTTGTGTGTGGGTTGCCCTTGGTTATTTGAAAATGGCCACAGAGGCGAGCCTTGAAGTAATAAATCTTTCTAGTCTGGTGAACTTGAGGCAAAATCACTTCACCTCTCTTTCTCCTCCCACAAAACTTCTCTTCCCAGTGTTTTGTGACCAAATTTACTCCTCTGCATTTAAAAGGCTTCTCCTATGGCTGTCCTTATCTCTCCACCATTTGATGAGAATAATTTTTGAAAAATATTTTCTAAAAAAGGACACCCACCATCCAGTTCTTTATTTGGAGTGAAATAGGGTGGCTGGAGCAGATTCATGTGTTCCCCAAAATTGATAACACTTCACCAATTTACCCGTTTAGCATAGTATTTGCGACTGGAGTGTCTGAGTGAGGTGGGTAGAATAGCATTAGATAAGGTGGAGGTCAAAAGGCATCTTTCCTGAAAAGTTTGGAAAGAGGGCTGAACAGCAGAGGAGCCAACCTTGTTCTTCCAGAATCAGGACTAGAACATAAGAACATTGATGCTTGTAAACAGTCAGCAGTGTTTTGGCAAACCAAAAGCAAAATTTCTGTGTCTGAGGCAACTCTGAGTCAGAAAATAGTATGTCCCTGTTGTCATTACCAGTAACTCCATTAACTGAAATAGCAGAAGAATGGCTAGTGTAGTTCCACGTAAAGGAGCTGAGGTTTTCAGTTCTCTTTTTCATATGTAGAAAGTTGGAAAAATATGAGATTTATTTCACTATATTCAAATGCCAATAAAACACTAAGACTGAAAGTCTTGATTGACTACTTTGAGTGCATATGTGAACAGAATTCACTTAACCTGGTCTGTTGTACCAGGGTGTTTTTGTGCACTCACGTTTACAGCATGCTCTACAACGTTGCAGTTGTGTCTTCTCAGAGACTTGGAAGAGCATTTTTATCCACATTACCAGTGCTTCTCAAATAGCAGTGTGCATATAGATATTTTTATATTCTGTTCTACCTTGAATACTGCTGCAGATGGGTTTGCATTCACATGATGTCTCTAGCCTTAGAGCAAACTTGATCCTGATGTATTTTCTTTGGCACCTGGAAAATAATATTGGGTCATCACTTGCTTATCTACGTTGCTGCTATATCCCTGGACTAGGGAATAAGTTGTTCCATGATGTGGCTTGTTAATCAGTTCACAAGTTTAAGTCCCAGAATAACCTGTGCCCTAACTTCTAATTTCTTCTGAAAGCAACAATTATGCAAATTGGTATAACAAGTGAAGTGATAGGTCTTTTCTGGCTACATGTAATTTAGCACGATGGGCTGCACTGCTAGGCAACATCTGAGTCACCCAGCCTAACTTCTGCTCAAGTATAGAACTAAAGAGATTGTCTATACTCTGTTACGGTACTCTGGTACTTGGGAGATAGATGTTGAATCAACATTTCTGTTTTCACCTGCTACCACTTGCTGTTTACAATGCTACTGCAAGGCAAAGTATATGCAACAATTTAGTTTTAAACAAAATAGTTGTTATATAACCATATACAAAACAAGCAAGGGATATCTCTCTCATAGTGAGAAAGAATTCTCGCTGTAGCGTGGGTAAATTTATGGGTTTACTGTATATTTTAGAGTTAGTGGCAAACTCTTCTATTGATTTGTTAAGCCTCAGATTGTATTTGTAGCTGTTAAATTCCTACAATGTTAAATTCATTCCCTATTATAAGAACATTGGAGGATAGCAACTCGTATGTTCCAGAAAGTGAATGACTAGCCATAAGCCATTCCTAACTTAAGGGTGCTAAATTTTTGTGGTTTTCACCAAGAATTTTACATGATGATGTTCTGAGATATATCACTTCCCATTTTGGAGCCTCCTATTGAAAGAATCTGGGATTTTGTTATTTTTCAGTGTGTTATACAGAAACCATTTGAAATTTTACCATCCTACAGAAGGCAGTGCAAAAGGGAGATTCCTTGTGTAGTTGGCTTGTGTTGAGTATGCCAGTGAGCTGTCAGAAGAGGCAGTCCCTGACTGCTGTTTCCTCTCTGCTCCTGCCTCCACTGCTGCTAATCAGTTGCAGGAGTCTGCTTTTTTTACTTGCATTGCTCCTTACAGCTTTGCTGCCATTCAGATTTAAACGTGCCACTGGCAAAATGCAGCTGCTTGGAGGTGCAGTTGGTAGGGACAAAGGGCACTGCCTCCGAGGTGTTATTTGTAACCTCATGTGATAGCTTAGAACTACACCGCCTTCATGATGCTCTGCCTGGGAGGCTGTGCTGGCAGTGTGTCAGGCCCAGCAGTGGTAACCAAACCAGTGATGCTGTAGAAACAGATCGTTACGTGTCTTCCTGTGTTGTATTGCATGTGTGTTAATAGGAGCACTGATTTTTGTGTGTATTTTTTCTTACTCTGTGTATTTGAAAATTGGAAACCTATAACGTAATTGTGGTGGTGTTCTGTATGCTTTCCTTAGTAAAGATGCATGCACACGTTCCTGAAACTTACAGTGCTAAAACTTGAGACTACAACTGTGTAGGAAGTCATGTGTGCCCAATATCTGTATTAATAACTCAAATGATTATTAGAAAATTTTCTTTTGCATAATTTTCCAGAATTTTTACAATTCTTAAAACATTTTTCTGAATTTGCTCAAGAAATTATATAAGGCGGAGTAGAGAGATTAGGTTTTTCTGGTAGGTATATTCAAAGTATAGTAATTAGTTATTATTACGAAAGAGGGATGTCTTAAGTGTTAGAAACTAGAATCTTTGAGATTTGCAGAGCATTCTTTAAATACTCATCTGATGTTTATATCTTTTACTTGGATGGTTTACAGGCATTAATTTTTAGCTGCCTAGCAGCCTTCTCGTGTAGACCAAGTACAGAAAAACAAAACTGTGTTTTCATTTGAGACCTTAATTTATGGAGCTGATGTATGTCCTAAAGAGGACATACAAGAGCCTGTAGTGATAGGACAAGGGGTAATGGGTATAAATTGAAATCAGGGAGGTTTAGATTAGATATCAGGAAGAAATTCTTCACAGAGAGGGTGGTGAGGCACTGGAACAGGTTGCCCAGAGATGTTGTGGATGTCCCATCCCTGGATGTCTTCAAGGCCAGGCTGGATGAGGCTTTGAGCAACCTGGTCTAGTGGAAGGTGTCCCTGCCCATGGCAGGGGGGTTGGAACTAGATGGTCTTTAAGGTCCCTTCCAACCCAAACCATTCTGTGATTCTATGATTCTAAAGCACTGGAGGCTCAGTAGCCATCATAGAACGGTTTGGGTTGGAAGGGACCTTAAAGACCATCTAGTTCCAACCCCCCTGCCATGGGCAGGGACACCTTCCACTAGACGATGAATTCACATAACTTGAAATCTTATCTACAGTGATGACTGTCTAGAGGGAAAAGAAAGTTCTATACATATTAGGACATAGTATTTGTTTTGATATAAGGTGAACAAATATCGTAACTAAGACAATTTGCTGAGTTCTGTTTGCACCCTTGAAGTTACAAGCTTGTCATATTCTTCACAAATATGATCTTTACCCTTCTTCTTTTACCTCATTTCAGAGTGAAATCCTGTGGATAGGTTTAGCATTGAAATCAGCATTCTAGCTTGTACTGGATGAACATAATGTGGTTTAGATTGTGGATTAGTTTGCAAAGAGTGGATTGTTCTGCATGTTCTTAAAGCTTATTCCCTTCCCACAATATTGTTTGGAACGTATCCCAAAGAGCTATTTATACAAAACAACATTCAGTTTAATTTCTTTTATGATTGGGAGACTTTGTGGAATATTTTCTTAATCTCATAGTCTCCAAGGAATCCACTCAAATATTTTCTTCTGTAAAAGCAAAGATAGATGACTTGTGACTCAGCTGTAAATAAGATTCTTACTGATGCCTTCAGGGTTTGAGGTATAGGCTTTTTCTTCTTCCTATTCCATAGATCTTTCGTTCTAGTTTAAGTTTGAAAGTAGTTCAGCAGTTGTTTATTTCCTTTTTTTGAGGGGACTGTACAAAATTTTTTTGATTCACTGTTTCAATTGCCAACTCTATGTGTAGTCTCTGTTTCTCGATGTGATTCTGCCAGCACCAGTCTTCTGCTTTGTATTGCATGTCCCTTGCTTCTGACGTTCTTCTCCCTTGGCTTGTTCTGCTTCTCCTCCCTATTGGTCTGGTGTCTCATGATATTTTTAGTAGTTCTCTGATTCCCTTCCTTTCTTTCACCTCCACACAAATCTTACGCATTCTTGTTTTTCTCTGACTATGCAGCACCTCTGTGAAGAAGAAAGTTTAATTCTTTGGTAAGCTAAAATTATCAAAGAATATTCTTCCATCTGTCTGTTTACCTTGAAAAATAGTGGGTTTGTTAATTTGCATTCATTGTGCAATGATGAAGACTATCTGGTTCACTTCTCGAGCTCTGTCTGCATCCTTCCATGTGCTGCTTCTTCCTTAGCCTATCCAGCACTGTCACCTTCCTTTGAAAGCTTCTTTCATTGCAGCTCGTGCATCTGTCGTCTGCTCTGCTATCAAGTTGTTGGCTTCAACTTGTCAATGCATGGTTGATTTCTTCACGGTTTTATGCATGGGAAGAGATTCACCATAAGCAGCTGAGTAGCTGGTTTCATTATCCTTCTCTAAATGCACCTTTGAAATTCCCTGCCATCATGTTTACCCAAAGGTTCTGTGGCTGTATGACCAGCTCTTATTCTCACTTCTGACTTTTTTGTTTTAGCTGTTACTGTACCATTACTTTCTCCTTTACACTTGAATCAACATGGCTTGGTGCTTGGCTTGTTGAGGTGGTTTATGCCATACCTAGTGAGGGGCTGCGCTCCATGTAAGCAGACCTCTCTGGATTTGCAGTGAAGAAATTAAATCCATGTGTGTTTACAAATTAAGGGATTTTGGTTGGGGGGGAGTTAATTTTTGTGAATGAGATGCACCCAATTGTGTTTGAACTGTGAAACAGTACTCTGGAGAGCACTGGGCAGAAGTGTGAAGGGGTACCCATTAAAGCATTGTATTCAACACATACATCTTCCCCTGGGTTTTATTTTTTTCCCATTTTGTATCAGGGCATGTATTTGGCCAGTTCGTTACTCTTACAGTGAAGAAAACGTGTTTATCTAGCTCTTCCTGTGTGACACAGGTTTGAATTGTTTAACAAACACATGAGCTAGTGTACTTCCTAGCTTTGTAAGGACCCTCCCCATTGTGAGGTTAGATTCAGGCTGTAGGTGCTGTTTAATTCTGTAAGCAATAGGTGAGCTTTTAATGCCTTGCGTAATATTTTATATTTGACTTTGACCTTTCAGTTTTCTTTAAGAACCTGAATAATTTATTTCTAAGTACTTAGGAGTTTTATAGTTGTACTGCACAACAGTTTCCTTGTGGAAGGTTTGCTAGCTTCCAATGACCCTTAGCTGCCATCTGGTACGAATTCAAAGTGCTTCTGTCATCTGCTGCTAATTGCTGTCACCTGCATGTCGCAGTCACTCAGAGCAACTCGGATTGCAGCAAAGCAGGAAGTCTACTGCTTCGTGTAGCTGCAGTCTATCAATAATACCCATGATTTCTTTATTAATATTAATTTAATAATAAGCGAAGTACATGCATCATGAAACGGCATGAATTAAAGAAATGGCATTTTGTGTTTATTTTCATGACTTTTAGGATTTAGTCTGACATCAAAGAGTGTATGCAGATTTCTATTATAAATATGTTCATGATTTCCGTATTTTTCAGCCTGTTTATTCTGCCTGTTTATTCTGCTGAGATTGTTCCAACTGAATCTTACAGAAGAGATCCTTTATCTTTTTTGTAAGCTGATAAGCGTTAGTCAGGGCACTAGCCTACAGCACCATATTATATTAATGTATTTTACTTGTAATTTAGAGAAGCAGAAGAATATCCTGATCTGAAGGCTAAACTGTCCCCTGTGGCACTTGCACAGCTGATAATCGTGAACTAGAAAGATGTGTATATCAAATAGTTTACAAAATGAAGCCAGCTGTAT
>NW_010230669.1:21254-34499 GCF_000690775.1 Eurypyga helias
GCATCATTAAACCTTATTAGCTACTTCCTTTTACAAAGATTCTTGTAGTCTTGAACGTTGCATATTAACATTTTCTGCCCCTCCAACTGGAAATTATTTGCTTTATTGTAGAGTGTCAACTTGCTCTAGTTTCTGATGTGTTCTAATTGGTACTTTAGAGTATAATCATAGTGAAATACCACTCCATGCATTTCTTTATTTGGAAATTAATACAGACCTTTTCACCTTCTGTCAATCTGGACAACTTTTCACATATTTCCCAACTGTTGGGATTGCTTACAAACCATTTATGAAATGGTTCATAAAATGTCTTTAAGAATATAAACACAAAAAACAGGAGTTCACTTCTGTGGTAAGATTTTTTAATTGTTGTTGACTTAATAGTAATAAGGCTGTTTCAGCTGATAATTGTCCAAAATTTTCCAAAACCTCAAAAAATGTAGTGATATAATAAAACTGATTTTTATACTTGAGGTTTTGTTAAAAAAAAAAAAAAGCCCCGCATGCATGCATGCACTCACACACACCACTTGGTCACTCAATGCTGATAATGAATTTCAGCTTTCAAACCTTAGAAAAGCAGAATTTTTAAAGTATTAATCCCTCTGAATAAAAACAGATTTGTAATTAAATACAAAAATCAAAGTATGTTACGTATATGCATTTGTACATGTTTACAACTCTTTCAGGTATTTGAACAGAAAGGCAACAAATTACTTGTGATCTCTGTAAACAAGATTGTTGGCAGAAAACATGATGATTTTACATAATCCTACTGAGAAGTTGCATGTCAAATCTGATATAGAAGTCTTCATTGAGACGATTTGTTTTTCCTGTGCCTTAAGTGTTTGTGGACATTTACTCTGGTCATGTTTTGGGTATTTCCACGCAGACTTGAAGAAGGCTTCCCCCATCCCCCCTTCTTTGGCATTTCCCCCTATATTGTGACATGTAATTAATCTTCAAGGAGCCTACTGCTTCTTTCCATCATATTGAGCCCCTTTCAAGCTCCTTCTGTTTAATTTTAAACTAAAAATAAAAACATGTGCAACTGTGTCTTCCAAAATGCAGCTTAGATGTTTTGAAAACATTTCTTCGCAGCTTGCACACAGGTAAGACCTTATGCAGTCAAAATGGTCTGACATTCTGTTAGCCAGAAATTAACTAACTTACAAATTCCCTTCTCTTTTTTTTCTTTCGTGAATATTATTATATATAATTATATATTCATATTCCTTATGAATAGCATTCAGATATACATTCTTTGAGACAGTTGCCAGTGGAGATAGTTTTAATTTCTTCCATTTTTATTTATTCACTTGCATTTATTAGTGAATCCATCTTCAGAAAATTGCCTCAGTCAGTTTAATCATTTGTGTATTTTATGTACTGTGTTACTACAATTACACTTCCGTGAAGGAAGGTTGGAGCTCTGATTTCTATATATTTTAATAGTGTCAGCACCAATTTTATATGTTCCACTGTTTCCTGGTGAAGTTGTTTTTCCAACTTTCTTGTAACTTTCAAAATAGCAATGTGTAATAAAATGTCTGTAACTTAGATGGAAAGAAATTTTCAAGTGAAATTCTCAATTTAACCTCGAGTAAAATGAAAGGAAAAAACAACCCAAACCTTTGGCTTAGTGTTGATTTGGGATAAAATGAGGTGGTAAAACTTAAAACAAGCTTAAACTTCATGGGTTCTTGGCTTCATTTATTTAGTTGAATTCTTAAAGAAAAAATTGCCATCTGTGTTTGGATAACCTTAGCTCTGACCTCTCTTCCCCTAACCCTGTTGAGATAAAATCTTTAAAAACTGTAATAATCTCTGCTAATAGATTAATCTAGATAGTCTATGAGGAGCTGAGTTACTAACACCTTATTTTTAATGTAGAATAAACAAAGCAAATGTTTGATTGCTCTCGATACATGTTTTCAAGTGTTTGCATAATTTCAGTGTGTCTTTTGAAAAAGCTACAGGTTTCTCATATCGTTTATAAAATCTTTTTTAAGCATACCGTGTAACGTGTATAAAACACTAATTCGGTCCCTACAGTGACAAACAAATTCATGCAGGTTTTTGTATGAAAAAGCTATTTAGAAGACCAGTCAGCTGCATGTTCTGAAGTGTAGGTATTTTAGAATTACCAAAATTCACACAAATGAAAGAGCTAGCTGTTGCCATCGATTCGTTAGGTCCCGTTTATAATTGTAAAGCAGTACCTCTGACTGGGCTATATAAATAGGAAATATAATAGTTTCAGTACGCAATCTGAATTAAAAGCCCTTTGAATAATGAACTGTGAACGTTTAAAACCAAGCGGGGTCAGTGGTGTTGGCCAGGGAAGATCATACTGAAAGAAGACAGGTCGCCCTGTGAAGGTGCGCTGCTCTGCTTGGTACTGCAGTACCGACTGAGAGCTCGGGAACACAGTAGCTCGCACCAATCTTGAGCACCCTCTGCTGACCAAACCGTACACGGCATTTCTTTAACTGCCGCAAGCCCTTTCAGCCTTCAGTCAAATTAAAATACCGAAATAAGGCGGAGGCGGATGTCAGTGATTTGACTTCATTGTTACATGTGAAGACTGGTTCTAAAGAGACATCACATGGAAGAATATTTAGAAACATGAGGATAGCTGAGCAAACCGCAGGAGGGTTAATGAACACCAGATACTAGGACTTCAACTTCTCTCATTTCCATCTTTTGAAATACAGTTTTGCACTACAGACATAGTAAATTGTTGATGTTAGGCTAAATTAGGACACAGTTGAAAAAGAAGACACACTTAAGGTTATGAAATCCACAGCCAGTATTTGGCAAATACTTCAAGGAACTGAGTCCACTACTGAAGTACAGTTGTGGATATAGCTCGCTTACAGGTTTTGTTGCAGTGGACTGAACTCGAGGGCTAAGCACCCCTGAAAACCTGGAGACGATTTGTGTGTTTTCACTGACTATCCAAACTCAGGTGGTCATCTGTCAAATAGATGAACAAGGGAAGTTGAAAGAGAAGGAAATGTATCACTAGCTACAAAAGGGAATTGATTAGTTTATTTCAAACATAACTATTTTGTGGTTATGAATAACTTGTTTAAGTAGGACCAGGCAAGTCAGAAGAGTAATTTCAAAATTTATTTTATTTTAAGAGCATTTGAACCTCTGTTTTTGAGTACACATCAAAACATTCAAAAATCGTAATCTATGTGCAGCGTACTTTTATTACTTTGGATGATAACCATGTATTCTTGACTTTTAAATTATTTTTTACTATTTTAAATGCTTCTCTGTTGGTTCTGGGCTGTTTTTTGTAAGAATACAGACAAGTAATTGCATTATATTAATGCTAAATATCTAAAAATGTTTCTTAAAATCAGAGTAGAATAAATGTAATTTGGTTCCATAAACCTGCAATATTAACGTCATGCCAAATATTTCAGCTTGAGCAAAGTGATGTTGGGGTCGCGTTAGAGATAGCGTGAAGAATGCAGACTTTTTTTATTGCTAAAGGAAATAACAGACGATGTTAGTGGAATCAAATGGGCTCTTTTCTGGTTATTACATTTGTGTAACTCCACTGGCATGGACTAAAAGCTTCACAAAGTCAAGTAGAACTGCCCCTCACACCATCATGATTATTGGTCTAATTCTAAAATTAGTAAAACTTTATAATAGGCTTGTAATGCTTCAGAATATGTTTTTAAGCTCTGTCATTATTGCTCTTGAAGCTAAACAGGTGATTGGGATGTTTGAAAGTGGATCTGAGAAAAAGCAGGAATAGGTGACTTTTCACTAAATGGTCACTTTCTGTATTTAAGCGTTTTCTTTGCTTTTCCTGCTTTTGAATCTGATGCTTTAAAGAATGAGTAAGATACCAGTTAAGAAGTATAACATTCTGCATGCAAGCTTTGGTGGGTTTTTTGTTAATCAGGACAGGATTGTAGAGAAACACATTTGTCAGACCATTACTTGAGTACAGTGAATTAAGGAAATATGTTGCCTATACTTGAATTCACTTGCTTTACTTGTTTTGATTCATAGTTATTAGTTTCATGTGGTTAGCTGGATGAGCAGTCAAGAATTTGAATCATATGAATAACCTTAGAATTAGTAGACTTAACAAAGACGAAACACTCCGATTCCAAAGTGGCTGTTCATGATTTAGTGTCAGAGATTAAGGCAAACAGATAATGTCGGTCTGTCTTTATTTAGCCTGTAAACAGCCTTGATATTCTATTATTCCTAGGGACTGTAAGAAAGGTTTAACAGGTTATTGAAGAAAGCTGTAGGGGTTCAGATATATGGAATAAAGAGTATATAGTAGTCTGTATAAAAGATGTATTTTTATAAATGATGATATGCCATGAATCATTTTACTTGGGCAAAGCTTGTTTTTGTCAGCCCAAAGAAAAAAGGTACATTGTTTGAATTTTAGTAATTTCAAATGCTTACTTTACCCTTATGATAGCTGATACATCTAAGTTTAGACTAGATTTAATGAAAACATGAATAATTGACTAGCATTCAAGATTTAATAAAGTTAAGTTCATAGAATGTATTCAGAATAGGAAAGAAAATGTTTGTTTATGGTGTAAATTAAAGCCAAAGTTTATCTCGGATATACATAACATGAAATTTCATTGTAGTTATTACGGTGTTTGTCAGTGCAGAACCAGACTGATTAGTGAAATATAATTTACCTTTGTAGAGGAATTTGGTTGCAGGGGGAAAGTCTCTCCTAAGATTGTGCCTTAATGCTTGAACAGTATTAAAGTAAGGTGTTTAAAAAAGGCTGTTTGTGAGCCTTTTTTATTTCTAATGCATTTTAAACTGCAATGGAATAAAAACTGACTGCACTAGACTGTTTTGAGAAATCTTTACTATTGTGCAACATTTAATTATCAATTTTGCATTTCAATATCCTAGCATAATTTTTTTTCTCTCATTTTCCAAGTAACATACTCTTTATAATGTTAGAAGAATTGCCCTATTGCTGCAATAATAGCTTCAGAGGATAACCTTTTCCTAGGGTTAAGCATCTAGGGCAGCAATAGCAATATTGCTATTCATGTTCTACTTCAGTAGTCAGAAAGGGTTTTGTTGCTTTCAACTTTTGCTAATTAAATTAAGATTCCCCCCCCCCCCCAATAAGATATTGACTTATACCTTCTGGTCCAAAATGTGAAGTTGAGAGCTTTAATCATTACCTCATTCAAAAATAAAGTATTTTTAAAGCTTCTGGGGTTTTTTTGGTGCAAGTAGGAGATGCCATACTTTTTATTGATGGTATAAGCCATTATTTTACTGATAACCATTAGCTATTTAAAACTTTATGCATAAATTTAAGAGGAGCTAAATGGATTTGCAGTTGTTGCCATTAGTAGCATTTTAGATTATACAGGCAATTATTGTGTTCATTATCGTAGAGCAGCCCCTTTGCAGAACTGTTGTGGTTGTCTTAGACATTATGTACAAATTTTCCCTTGGAGGTTAAAATTTCCAGTGGTGTGTTTAATTTTGTTAATGCAGTTGTTTCAAATAAAACAAATGTTATGACAAATAGAAGAAAATTTGCTTTTCTAATATGGAAAATAGCAATGAATGTGAAAAATCACTTGAATTCTTATGTTGTCATAATTATTCTGGTTATGATTATTTTCAAAAGGAAAGAAGTTGCTTTCTTCAGTCAGTATACTTCACAAATGCTGTCATGAAATCACAATGTAGATAAAATGAAGTTTATCCCCTTTTCCAATATTCAGATGCATTTTAGAGAATGTTAGTGAATTTCTACATGAAATGTATCTGGATAATTCAACTGTGTTTCATTGCTTCGAGTGCAGAAGTTGTTTAAGTTTAAAGGCACAGAATTAAGTATATTTCAGTACATTATAGTCACTAATTTGTGAGAAATGGAGACTACATTTCTACTAAAACTTACTTTCTGGTGTGCCTTCTTAAGTAGGGTTTTCAATTGCCTTCCCTTGCTGTAGTAAATTAAAATATTAAAATTAGCTGTGGCCAATAGTATGATCTATATTAAAAAGAATTACATTACGAATAACCCTAATGTTCCTGAGCAAGATATTTAGTGTGTGAAAATTTCTCATCAGCTTTTTTTGTTTGATATCCCCAAACACTTTACTGTTGGATTCCAAACTTTAGTTCACATCTATATCTGTCAATTAGAAAGGTATTAATACTTTGAATTTGCTATGTATCATTTTGCAGTGGACTAAATCTAATATTTCTGTCCAAAAAGTGGCATTCTTTCCAAAGAAGCTCTTTATTCATTTCTGTTCTGGGGTGGGGTTTTTACGGGTAGTGGAGGGGGAGCTGAGGGGAGAGATAGGCTTTCACTACCATGATGCAGGAAAAAAAAGTGTGAGGTAGTGGTTATGCATATTGCAAGACAGTGATTCTTTATTACGAAAAAAGACCAACTCTAGAAGGCCAGATTAAATCATTCCTTTCACTTTTTAATGGGATTTGGATGAATAGGGTAAAATATGCACTTTGCATTCATTGATAGCATCTTTAGGTTGAGGTAATTGAGTCTTTTTTCCCTGACTGAATGAATAATGACTTCATCTGATCCTCAGCGAGGCCTGAAACTTAGGCTGCCTTTGTCAATGCAAAAAGATCTGGGCTTTGAAACATGCTCTACTTCCCTGGCTTAATTTTTCTTCATTTTAATCCAAAAACCTATTTTTCTCAATAATTCAAGCATAAACTATGTAGTAGTTGAAGTAGCGGAAATTGCAAGATATTTGTCCTCGTTGTGCTGCTTTTTAAATGCAGCTGATAAATCAGCCACTGTGGTCTTCAGCTGCCTGGTTCTCTAGGGAAGGGACAGCCCATGTATAAGCAAGATTGTTGGAATTTTTACGAACTGTGTTTAAGGTGGTTCTTTGGCAGACTGTTTCTTATCCAAGGAAGTGTTATGTTTTACTGGTCTTACTGGCAAGACGTGGAGATAAAAGGGGCCTCTGTGATGAGGCCTAGGAAACTCTTCCTGACATAATTTTCCCACATGTTTTACTGACTACAAGAGCATCCTAAAAAGAGGAGCATAAATACTTTAGCTTACAGCATACATTTTTGGAATGGTGAGAGTCTTAGTTACGTAGCTTAAAAATATTTTTTCCGTGAGAAACAGTGGATGAAAGATAGTCTCTCAGTGTTTTTGCTGAAATGTTTCTAAAGCAAATGCCTTTTTACTTGTGGAAAGTTGAAGCACTGTTTTATTACGTGGGTTTGAAAATGGATATTCCACTTGGCTGAGGTTTTTGTTGTTATATTGAATAACTGAAAGAGTCATAAAATTGAAAATTACTTCTGTGAAATTAATTCAGACTTACAGATTGGTATGGGAATA
The DNA here is from genome assembly GCF_000690775.1 of Eurypyga helias. Lineage (NCBI taxonomy): Eukaryota > Metazoa > Chordata > Aves > Eurypygiformes > Eurypygidae > Eurypyga > Eurypyga helias. The sequence goes on from NW_010230669.1 coordinate 28,633, forward strand.
TAGAGTACCAGTTACAGTAGACTAGTTACAGGAACGAGAAGGTAACTCTCACATTTGTTCGATTCTTGAATCTGTCATGGTTTTGATTTTCTAGCAGTGAATAAGCAGCAGCTACTTTACAAATACAGTATACAGTGCCAGTATTTTTGCAGCATGCATGACAGAAGGAAATTGTTCCTGCTGCTTTCTTCATCTTTGTCTTTTTCCTTGCCCTTCCTGTTGCTGGTGTCTTGGATCAGGGTATGGGGGAGGGATGTGTCAGGCTTAAAGGCATTCAGAAGGCCTGGCTGGGACAGTTCACATTGGTTCTGGGAATTGTTACTGTCCTGTAACCTGGGAACATCTATTGCAGTCACACATTGGTTCTGGGAATTGTTATTGTCCTGTAACCTGGGAACATCTATTGCAGTCAAGCATAGGAATAATAATCAATTCAGTTATCAAAATGCAGTTAACTGTTACAAGTGCATGGATTTTTAATAGTTAGGAATAAAAAAAACCAATAATAGCTAATTGTTTTCACTGCAAAAATGTCAATTTAAGAAAAAGTCATGGCTAACTTGATTTATACTTCTTCCTCTAGGTTGGCTTGCTGGACCTGGAGTTGAATCAACTGACCAAAGCACTGTTTTTGGCTTTAGTTGCACTATCAGTTGTTATGGTAACCTTGCAAGGATTTGTAGGCCCATGGTATCGCAACCTTTTCCGGTTCCTCCTCCTGTTTTCCTATATCATCCCAATCAGGTATGTATAAGAATGAAAGAAAAACACAGATGTCTAATTTCACTTATTGTTGCTTTCTTGAAATTTATACTTGCTTCTCATTGCAAAGGAAATTGATCTTATCAGGAAGCTGAAGGAGAAGATGCCAACAAATCTGCTGATTCTTGAAGGATCTCTGTACAGAAAATAATACTGTGGGGTTTTTTGGGGGGGTATAATGTTCATCTTGCTAGAGTAATCAGGATATCTAATCCTTTACTAGCATAAATGTATTAATAGGGATACAGTCTCTGTATATTTGAGAACGTGGTTTTAAGAAACCATGAATGAACTGTCAGGTATATTTTGTAATTTTATTTTTAATGCCTTAAATACTGAAAACATTCCATTTCCCTGGTTAAAATACAGACTTTTTACTACAACAATGATTAATTTAAATTGAATAGCTGAATAATGAGAGGACTTTTAACGTGTAACCAAGTAGAGACTTGCCCTGAATTAATTAATTCATTAAGCATGAGTACTGTATATTCAAATTGCAGATAAACTGGAACAGGAAATAATATCCATGTGTGTAATCAAGTCTTCTGTGGACACAGAAGTGAGAACACTGACACTGAAATTAATTTTTTTCCTTCAATGGGTATTGCCTTTGCAAAATGGAAATACTGTCTCCTGTTAAAATACCCAGTGTTTAGGTTAAGGTGATCGTTAATTTTAGATGCTCTCTGGATCTCTTCAGTTTCAGATAAGTCATTCACTAAGCCCCGTGGTTAGCCATAGAGCCACTAAACAGTAGGTAGGTTTAGGACCTATTCCTTCAGATTTGCACACAATAATTAGTTAATATTGTAGTTTTGTAGTTAAAAGAAGGATTTAAAAAGCCAAACCAACCAAACACAAAAAAGCCCCAAAACAAGCATGTTCCTGTGTTCACTTTTTTTGCGTACATGCCTGTGTGAAGGGAACAGTATCATGTTTGACCAATTTGATACTAAGGAGGTATCTTTAAGTATAACTTAAAGGCTTTGTATTTTTAGACTACTTCCGTGTTGCAAGAGCAACTGATTCCATTGGGAAGTTGAAGGAGAAAGTTCCAGCAAATCTTCTTGGGAGTTAAGAAGATCTCATTGTAGAAACTGGTCATCTTAGAACAGTTTCCACTTCCCTTAACTGGCTCTTGTTTTTTTATTTACACATTTGTGTTTCAATTCTGTGATACCTTTCTAAACACTCTCATTGTCGTAACTCCCATAATGTTTGTATGATGTTGCTGTTCAGGTCACATTGTCACTTCCCCCATACCCACATAGTTACTGAGTATTAACATCTTATCCACGTGAAGAGGCAAAAGGTACTGCATTCACGTGATAAGTAAAGTCTGTGTATTGCTGAAAGACACAATCATCAATGAAATGTTGGGGAAGGAAAAAATGAGCAGGGAGTATAAAGGATCATTTGTTGCTCACGGTGTTCTTCCATAATAAACATACTAAGCCAAAACTTATTAAAATAGTTAAAAGACAGATATATCTTTGTTACTGGATGCAAGAGGATTAAGAGCATATAGATGGTGTAAGTAAATTTGACTCTTTATTGACAGTTCAACATGTGCCACTGAAAATGTGTTGAGTGAGCAGCTCAGTTTCAACTTGAGTTTTTTATTGGACTTGTGGAATAGTTATTTTCTGAAAATAATTTCTAGGCTATACCTAATCCCATTTTTCAGTCATTTGTGGGAGATGTAGGCAAAGCAGGAGTATTAGAGAATGTGATTGATTTAGTTCTGAGATAGACCATGAACATCACCCAGGAATCTGTTAGAGAGCACTTTTCTCTCTAGAGGTTTTATCTATACAGAGTCGCTTCCCACACAGCAAAATAAACAACTCCAATGTTCAGATGTAACTACACTTCTCTTCCTCTCTTCTGGATGTTAAGTGTGGAAATTATTTGCTCTGTAGGCTGTATTTGGAGTGTAAACTCCTGGAGATGAAAACTATAAGACTAATGACACTGAAGCACCAGGTGTGTTGCCCTGTCATTGTTTAGAACAGCTATATGGGAGAGATAATGAACTTTTCATAGGTAAAGAAGATGAAAAGTGGGAGATTAGGATTGACTGGCAAAGGCAAAGCATATTGAGAGAATTCAGGAAGTTTCAAAATACGGAGCTCTTCTGTAGTTGTGTTTGGTTTTGGTTTGCAGGGCAAGGGAAAGACATTCCAGATATGCAATAAAAATAATTTTCTAAGACCAGACATGTTTGGTGAAGATCATCAGGAAGAGGTAACTAACTGTTGCCAGAGTTTTTCTGTTGCCAGATTTTCTCTGGACTCTATACAGCCTCTCCTGTAATTAATAGGAAGAGGAACTTTTTTTTGCTCTGGGAGCAGCTAGTTCCTTGTGATTCAGCTGCATCCTAAATACTCCTCTAGATCAATGTTGCTTCACTGTGTGAGGGGTATTACTGTGGGGCATGTAAGACTTCAGAAGTATAAATATAAAGCAAACCAAAAATACTCCCCACAAAAGCCAGCCCTCTACATTTCACGCATTCCATATTATACAAAGATCTGAGCAAAATGGAGAAAAAAATAGTAGTTAAAAAAACATTGAAACCTTAGCCTAGCTCTTAATTGGTTGCAAGTTAGAACGATTATGTTGAAGAGCTCTGTGTCCCCAGAAGTGTTTGGCCCTTAAAAATGACTCTTCTGTAAGTGATGTTTCTGTTTTCCTTATGGTGGAGCATAGCCCAGGGAGCCTCCATAGGCAATCTGCCTCCCTACAGAATTAATCCATTTGAATTTCTTAAAATTTATTGGGAAAGGAGGGTAAGAAAGCTACTTCTTGACAGACTGTCCAAATCTCTTTAGCATAATACTCACTCATTCTCTGATATTTTTGCTGTTTCTCAGTATTCTTAGGCTTTTTTCTAATGGGCTCTAGCCAGTTTGGGATGCATTAATGCCTATCCATAGATGCCTCCAGTGTCACTGAGACCCTTTCATTACTTGTTTTAAATAAAATGGTTGAAAGACATTTTTCCATTAGTTTACAAGATTTTCTCTGTCACCTAGTGCAGTTATCACATAGCAGGCAGGGGGGAATGTGTCCTCAGATGTGCCCACGCTGCTGCTCTTTGTGATAAGTGTGGAAGTTAGAATCATGGAATGGTTTGGGTTGGAAGGGACCTTAAAGATCATCTAGTTCCAACCCCCCTGTCCCTGGCAGGGACAGCTTCCCCTAGACCAGGTTGCTCAAAGCCTCATCCAGCCTGGCTTTGTTCTAAGGCCTGGGATGTTTCCTTGCACACACACACACACACCCCTGCCCACCCTTTTTTTTTCCTTGAACTAGTAAGGTCCTTTTGTTGAACAAGTTGTTGGGGTTGGTTGGTTGGTTTGTTTGTTTTCTGAATGACAGAGGTCAGAGGGCAAAAACAGTCACGCTAATGAAAAGTCAACGTCTCAGGTGGGGAAAGATGAGGTAAAACTTTGTCATTGTTATGCTGTCTTTTACCTGGCTACCCAGTTTAACTGTGTTACTGTGGTTAGAGATATGTGTTCTTTTACTTTTCTATCCTCTTAAATTCAGGCCTACATTTTCATCAGGAGAGTTTAATTTCCTTTTTGTGCAGAACTGAAGACATTTGCCATACACATTTAAAATTTCTTTCAATTTTACAGCTACTGATTTCATCACTCGTTCTGTTTTTTTAAAAAAAAAATTCTAGGACAGAGTTAGAAATATTTGTCTTCTTAAGTATAAGAGAACAGAAGAGCCTTCAATTAATGTGGGATGCCAAATACCTGCTCTCAACTACTGAGCTGAAAATCTCTGTGTGTACATGGGTGCAAGAAAGATGATCGAGCTGTTAGAGACCCTCCCCACAAATCAGTTCTGTCCTTTCCACTGACATATAGTTGTAGCATCTCTTCATCAGCTCACTTGAGCTGCTGTAGTAATTAGCTCAGAAATGACAGCTAAGGCCAAAAAAAGAGACTAGCCTTGGTGATGGTACTGCACCACCAAACTGCATCCCCTCCACCACCAAGTAACGCGATTTCATTCTTTGTCTGGTCATCTTCAACACCTTGAAAGACAGCGAGTTGCACTTCAACTTGAGTCCTTTTGTTTGGTTTTTTTGTTTTCCAAAAAAAATGTAGCCAGGAAAGTTTTTCAAGATAATTTGGGCTTAGCCAAGCAGTGTATGGTGAAAATACTGTCTCACATGTATGTGAATCCTGCAGTTATACGTGCTTCCGCTTAGCTGTTAAGAAATGTAGAGGATTTATCTTTGATGACAAGGTGTTGGAATTGTCCATTCTCTCTATTTAGTGGTAGTTTAAAGCTGGATTGCCAGGGGCTTAATGAGCCATCGTTATAGGAGGATCCTTTAGTTTTGGTGTACGCAGAAGCTAAAATGCCTTTTGTCCTTTCCTTCAGACACCCCAAGGCTCCTGGGCACTAAGCCATTCTGCCAAAATAAGCTGTCCCAAACATCTGGAAGGAACCGCCTTGCGCTTCAGTAAAGTTTTGGGGCCCTACCTGGCTCCTGGCTGCTTTTTTCTGGTCTTTAGGAAGGGCGTTTAAAGAAAATCCTTCAAATTATATCCATCTGTTTTCAGTGGGAAGTGAGGAAAACACTGCTAGAAGTCTTATATCTGAAATTCATTAATATCCAATCAAATGCCGGATCATACAAATATGAAAAAGGAGGTTTTATTCAGTGTGTTTCTGTTTATTCCTGAGATCCAGGCAACTCACAGCTATGCAGGAGTGTAGTATCTGTCTAATAGGAGCAAACATCTATGCTGCTTTCAGTCCTACTGTAGGTTATGCTGTCCGTGTTGGAGCTCTAATCTGTATAACGTATAGATGTGAGAGTATCATAGAATCACAGAATGGTTTGGGTTGGAAGGGACCTTAAAGATCATCTAGTTCCAACCCCCCTGCCATGGGTTATCACTATATGTAGTCTCACATATACAGACAGAATATATATTAGATATATGAAGCAAATTTTTCAGTGTGGAAGAGCTAAAGAGCTAAACATAATGTAGTTTAATCAGTCTGTATAAAAGTGTATCATGCATCTACACCATACCATGATATATAATGCAATCGATATCATAGAATCA